>NC_136007.1:9784033-10084033 GCF_048128805.1 Centroberyx gerrardi | reverse complement strand
AGTCACTGAAAGTAATCCGATTACACTCAGTAAGCAGACAAACTGCATTTTAAAAAGTGACCAAAGCTGCTTGTTACACCTCCCTCTCCTCTCCCTCACCCCATCTTAACCTCCTTTCCTCGCTCTCTTCCATCTCCCCATCCCATCTTCTCTTCCATCCCATTCCTGCTCCTCTCCATCACTCCAGCACCACCGCTTGTCACCTATTCATGACTCTCCGGTTCTGCGAAGGATTATTTATTCAGAGGGAACTCTATAAATCATGTGAACCTGACCGGGATGTGATGCAGCTGAGGGAGAGAGAGAAAATATGAGGGGGTGTGTGTATGTGTGTTTGTGTCTGTGCGTGCTGGCTGTGTGTAGTTGCAACATGACTTTTAAAACACTCGTCTCCAGCTAGACTCTACTCTGCCTTAAGTTTTGCCTCTTCACTGCCACCAGTAAAACGTAACAATGCGCCCTAATGGAAAAAGTGAAAATAGTCCCCACTAAACAAGCAATTAGCTGTGTGGTAAAGTCATGGTAAGAAAAAATGACAATAATCGTGCAATTTAAAATGATGGATTACGTTCGTCAATACAGCAGCATGTCCCTGCAAGCTGTTTTTAATGGATTTTGGAAAACAATGGGAGCCGATGACTTCTGGGAGGCCGGGCAAACCTGCAGGAGAACAGACAGCAGTAGCTTCTGACTGGCAAATACATACATTGGGGGGTTTAGACTCCTCATAGGCCATAGGAAAGTACACTGGTATTATATTTAAGGAATTCAATACCCAGGAATCATCTAATGTGATGTCAGTAAACTGCACACAGCCTGGTCATATTTACTGTCTGTCATCTCTTTATACCAAAGGAATGAGAGAGGAAAAAGATCTAATGTGGTAAGTCCAGTTTTCTCCGGACGGAGCGCTCGCTCTCTGCTGTTTAGGTGACAGCTTGTATTTCACTCTTAAGTTTTGATTCGTCACTTCCTCTGAGCGGAGAAGATTTCTTGCCAGTGACTACACCCGAAACTAGAATTTCATTTGGGCAAAAAGGGCGAATCTACTGTACATCTACATCATCTTAATTAAGGGAGGATGGGACTCTCTTCTTTGTTGCAGCCCCACTTCCTGATTAAGGCTGAGTGTATTTTTACATAAACAATCTTGCCTAGTGCAGCTTTAAAGGCCAACTCCAGTGAAACTATGTAAAACTTTTCACTATGAAATGAAATGGCTGTGACAGGCTGAGAATGTTTATGTCTCCAGAGAACATTTTTATTTTTTTATTTTTTTTTTGAACAAGTACACTGAAGATGTCAAGCGGTGAGCCGGGTGACGGCTGATGACAGCGCAGCTCCATCTGATTGGTGTCACGCACTTGGGGATTTTTGTCAACGGCGGTGTCACTGTGGCTATAGATAGGTGAGCAGAACTGAGATAACTTAGAGCCCTCTCTCCCCTTACCTGCCTGCACAAAACACAGATGGTGAAACAGAGAGAGGGAGAGAGAGAAAGAAAAAGAGATGGAAAGAGGTAGAGAGATAACGTGGCTGTCTTTCAAAGCGAGTTAAAGATAAAAGGAGATGGGAATGAAGAGAGATGGAAAAGGGAGTGACTTTCTGAGCCAAATGAGAGCAGGGCCATATATATAATTGCAGCCATTACCATCATTAGTCTTGTACTCTGATTCACTTGGCTCACACTCTGCCCGCGCTCCTGCCAGCCTGCACAATGCCCCTGAAATAGCCCTGTGTTTTAAATTATGCATAGTGATGGAAATAGACAAATTGCGGCAGGACATCTCCCTTCCTTCTCACTGGCATATGCTGCTTTACAAAGTTGGGCAGAATAGCGGTTGAGTGTGTCCAAAATACATGACAAAACATGGGGAGTGCTTGATTTACCTTATCTTGCAAGTAGTGTTTCTCCCTTTTGAGGCTGTTTAAGTGTTTGTCAACTTAGATCAAGTGCACCTTACAGGATAAATTTGGCCACATGAATTTTAAGCCCATTTTCCAGCATGCCCTCTCTCCCTTATGAATATTAGTGTGGATTTTTGCATCATTGTCAGAGAAGCAGTTATACCTCTAGACGCCATTCGCTTTCATTCAATTCCAAATTATATCACAACCAAATTTCCAAGATCACAAATTAACATAATGCATGGAGGAGACAAAAAACATTGTTTTGTCAATGAGAAGTAGTTCCTTTTCAAATCTTTCTGAACGTTTTTCAATGAATGAATGCACCCATTCAGAAAGCCCTCACTGGGCGGACAAGGAAGTAGGTAAACCGCAACTGTTGCATAATCGGAACAATGTCAGATTCTGACAATAAAAGAAATAAAAAATACCTCTCTAAATCCTAACGTGACTAGCTCAACCAGTTGTATTCATTCATTCATTCATTCGATTCACTTCAAACTGAATGTTGTTTCGGTGTCATGGCACATTCATTCATTCATTCTTTGATGTCTTCAATTTCCTACTCATGCTACAAATTTATCTACAGTGAGTGCAGTTTTACTTTTTTGAGAAAGTTTTTCTTATTAACCAATTATCTTATTGACCAACCAAAACCTTACCTTAACCTTAACCACATTGTTTTAGTTGCATAACCTTAACCATTAGCCAACCTTTTCACATGACCAACCGGATTACATTTAGAAAATGTAGGTAAAATGTAGGACATCCACAAATTCCCTCTAGCTACAGGTTACCACAAAAAAAAAAAAAAACGACATGAATTTCATAAGGGCACTCTGGAAAATGGGCTTACAGTAACACTCACCATGTCTGGAATAATCCTGTAAAATAAGCTTATAGTAGGGAGCTGGCATCACTACAGTGAAATTTTAGAATGTTGTTTCCTACCGAACGTGGTGTATGTTGTCTCCTGTTGTGTATGACTCACATTGTTTTCTTTGCGAGGCTTGAAAACTGAAATTTCCCTCGGGACAGTATGAAAGTTTTGTATCTTGTATCTTGTAAGCCGGTCACATCACTCTGCAGCGCCGTGTAGCTCTGTCTGCCACAGAGAACGGCGATGTTAATGAGGTGTTCGCTGGTTTTAATTCAACGGTAGACAGCAAGATGGACTTGTTGTATGCACTGTAATGGAAATATATGCTATAATTGTGATTATACATTAGGATAAAATCATCCTGCCATTGTCATTCTCTCTCTCTCTCTCTCTCTCTCTCTCTCTCTCTCTCCTCTCCCTCCTCTCAGTTACTCAGAGTGGACTCTGATGAAAAGTGCAGGCTATCTATGTTTTTGTTTATGTTTTTCTTTATATATCTTCTTTTTTTTTATTGCCCCGGCCTGTGCCGTTAGGGCAGAGTGCCTTTCAGAGCGCGCTCATTAAGAATGCAAATAATGTTAGGTTCACTTCACCAGCCGCCCAGAGGCCTTACAGCAAGAGGGAGGGAGCGGGAGAGGAAGAAAGGTTTTATATTCATTCAAAGCAGCGTGTATGAGAGAGAGAGAGAGAGAGAGAGAGAGACAGAGAGAGAGAGAGAGAATGAACAACAGGGAAAGGGAGAGAAACAGGGAGAGAGAGAAAAAAGGATATAGATTATGAGAAGGGAAAGAGATGGGGGGGGGGAGAAAGGCAGTGAGAAAGAAGGAGAGAGAGATAGGGAGAGAGGGAGGGAGAGAGAGAAAATGTACAACAGAGAAAGGGAGAGAAACAGAGGGAGAGATAGAAAAGGATACAGATAATTTGAAGGGAAAGAGAGAGAAAAGAAGTGAGAAAGAGAGAGAGAGGGAGAGAGAGGGAGAGAGATAGGGAGGGAGGGAGAAAGAAATAGAGAGAATGAACAACAGAGAAAGGGAGAGAAACAGAGGGAGAGAGAGAAAAGGATACAGATAATTTGAAGGGAAAGACATAGAGAGAAAAGTGAGAAAGAGAGAGAGGGAGAGAGATAGGGAGGGAGAAAGAAATAGAGAGAATGAACAACAGAGAAAGGGAGAGAAACAGAGGGAGAGAGAGAAAAGGATACAGATAATTTGAAGGGAAAGAGATAGAGAGAAAAGTGAGAAAGAGAGAGAGGGAGAGAGATAGGGAGGGAGAAAGAAATAGAGAGAATGAACAACAGAGAAAGGGAGAGAAACAGAGGGAGAGAGAGAAAAGGATACAGATAATTTGAAGGGAAAGAGATAGAGAGAAAAGTGAGAAAGAGAGAGATGGAGAGAGATAGGTAGGGAGGGAGAGAAATATAGAGAGAATGAACAACAGAGAAAGGGACAGAAACAGAGGGAGAGAGAGAAAAGGATACAGATAATTTGAAGGAAAGAGATAGAGAGAGAAAAGCAGTGAGAAAGAGAGACAGGGAGAGAGATAGGGAGGGAGGGCGAGAAATAGAGAGAGAATGAACAGAGAAAGGGAGAGAAACAGAGGGAGAGAGAGAAAAAAGGATACAGATAATTTGAAGGGAAAGAGATAGAAAGAAAAGAAGTGAGAAAGAGAGAGAGGGAGAGAGATAGGGAGCGAGGGAGAGATAAATAGAGAGAGAATGAACAACAGAGAAAGGGAGAGAAACAGAGGGAGAGAGAGAAAAGGATACAGATAATTTGAAGGGAAAGAGATAGAGAGAGAAAAGCAGCAAGAAAGAGAGAGAGAGGGAGAGAGATAGAGGGAGGGAGAGAAATAAAGAGAGATTGAACAACAGAGAAAGGGAGAGAAACAGAGGGAGAGAGAGAAAAAAGGATACAGATAATTTGAAGGGAAAGAGATAGAGAGAAAAGAAGTGAGAAAGAGAGAGAGGGAGAGAGATAGGTAGGGAGGGAGAGAAATAGAGAGAGAATGAACAACAGAGAAAGGGAGAGAAACAGAGGGAGAGAGAAAAAAGGATACAGATAATGAAATAGGAAAGAGATAGAGAGAGAAAAGCAGTGAGAAAGAGAGAGAGAGGGAGGGAGAGAGAAATAGAAAGAGAATGAACAACAGAGAAAGGGAGAGAAACAGAGGGAGAGAGAGAAAAAAGGATACAGATAATGAGATAGGAAAGAGATAGAGGGAGAGAGAAAAGCAGGGAGAGAGAGAGAGAGAGAGAGAGAGAGAGAGAGAGAGAGCTCTCCACACAGACTTTAACACACCATTGAAATTGCTCATTTACATAGAGGAAGTGGCTCAGAGGCAAAGCACAGATATTATGTTTCTTGAGATAGATCGCTCAAGGTATTTTCCATTTAGATGTATTGTGTGTTCGTGTGCAGCCGCAAAACAGCCAGTTCTGTAACACTGGGATTCAAGCCACAGTCTGCAGTAGAGGACGTTGAGGAACACATACACACATATTCACGCACACACACACACACTTTTACGATGATGATGGCTTTGTTTATTAGTGCCATTGCCAACAGCACTTCACTGCCCACATACTGAACTCCACTCATTGTCGGCACCCAGAAAAGCTTTGGCTGATGTTGACCGCGGTTGTCCCCCCTGTTCTGTCGGCGCCAAGAAGTTGATTGCATCTGAACTTTTTGGGCAACATCAGCAGCCAATTACACACTAGTACTGTTATACAGGGGTGGAAAGAGCACTAAAACATCCAACTCAGGTAGAAGTACTCTTATCTTGCTGAAATTTTCCTCAAGTAGCAGTAAAATTACCTGTATTACTGAGTTACTTTTTAGAAAAGAGAACAGTGTTACATTTGATCTTTTCCATACAATTCTAAAAGGACAAGAGGACAGAGTTCAAACTACATTCTTTTAAGTGGAAAAAATAGAAAATGGAAAATAAAGTGCCCAAACAAAGTAAAGCCAGATTACTCTTCTTTGCTAACTGACCTTTCACTGCAAATGGCTCCGCAATTTGTCGTTGTCCAGTTTCTGTTGCTTATGGAGAGCAACAAAATGTGTACTCTGTAATGCAAAATGTAGTGAAGTACAATATTTGAGCAACTTTTACTTAAGTAAGCTACTCAGTTACAGTAACAGGATTAAATGTAATTAGTTACTTCCACCCTTGCTGTTATTTGTCCCACCAATCACTGCTATAATCATTAATGCCACAGCAACCAATCAACTCGCTCAAACTGGTCAGCAGCACAGCAGTGTGGTTGTTAGGGGTGTGATCAGAGTAATACACTTTTCTGTTCCTTATAGGAAATGGTCTAGTCACACAACACTGAGTTAATGCCTATAATTAACAAACTGGCAAATGGGAATATTAGCGAACTTTTGCATCAAAGTGGTCTTGTCAACAAAATGGTCAAAAGATGTGCAGGAGTGGATACCAAAGTAGTATTTAAAATATGTGCTTGAAAAGATGATTCAGACCCCTTTAACTCCCTTTAAGATATTTATTAAACAAAACTGATGCATTTTGGAGACCAAGCTCCTTCTTCTGGTCTTATTTAATAAACACCTTAAAGGGAGTTGTGGTCTCAATAATATTTTCATGCATATATATATATCTCTGTGCGCTGCCACCCTGCAAGCTAAACAAGTCTTGTTTCAATAAGGAGCGCTGGCACTCCTTATTGAATTAGTATTTAAAATAGTTTTTCACGGTTGAAAATCTATACATGGACTTGTAAGAGGGAATATTTGTGTCAGTTTATTAAAAAAGATTAGCATCTACAGTTGTTTGGGCCTGTCCGCACCGCTAGATGAATGGTGTTCTCAGCTTTAAGACAACTCGGTTGTTTTCGTTACGCCCGACAAGTTCAATCAATCACAGAGTGCTATTTGATGGATCCGCTGGTAGATATGTTTCAACTGCTGATTAGAAAGCACAGTGAAAAGACTAAGGCTATTCTTCAAACAGATGTTTGAGTGAGTAGATATGACATTTTCACCAACGTTGCTGTTGATCCGCTGCCTGGCTGAATTGCTGGCTCCTCCTCCTCATGTTATCTTTTTCTACAGTTGAGAGTATGGTGGTTCCCTAATTTCTGGAAATTGGTGGCACTGTAGTCGTCACCACACAGGGAATCAGCCATATTTTAAAGGTGCTATGTGTAGCATTTTAACATCAATTAATCATTGAGACATTAGTATGAGAAATGGCCGATGGAAAAATTACTTCCAACATGTTTATCTTTGAGCAAAGATCCTCTGTGCAGCAGGACGCAATGGGGTTAATGGGAAATGCGGTCTTAATTTGTTAACGGTAATTATACCAAGATATCACAATTAATTCAACAATGATATATTGATGTTTAAAATGCTACACATAGCACCCTTCACTCTCAGAAACAAAGGACTGGGCTAATGTACAGCGTTAGTCAGGGCGGTGTGTTGTATTCAGTGGCCAAAATAGTCAACCACAAACCACTGATGAATTAATTTGAACATTTCCCTCTATTTTGGTATCATTAAAACAACATCATGGATGATACTTTTACACTAAACCTGTAGTTAAGTAGAAGAAAGAAAGAAAGAAAGAAAGAAAGAAACAAAGAAAGATGAAAGAAACAAAGAAAGACAAAACAGTACTATTGTTCCTTAATTAGAATAGATTTACTTTCAAGGCCTTCTAATGCTAACTATACTACCGGTGCTAGAATACATTGCTAAAACTGCCACATGAGCCAATAAAAGTAATGCACACACAGTAAATGGGACCTCCAGCTGTTATGTGTGTGTGTGTGTGTGTGTGTGTGTGTGTGTGTATGTGTGTGTGTGTGAGCGCGCACACACATCCTACAAGCTTAGGCCATTCATCAGAAAGGAGTCAAGGCTCAGATCAATGACCAGAACATTTAGGAAATGAAATGAACAATTCTTTCCCAAGGCTTCAACATGAAAATTGCTTTGCGTGAAACAAACTACTGCTGGTAATAATGATATTTTCACTGCGGTAAAGAAGTACAGGGAGTGCGTGTGTGTGTGTGTGTGTGTGTGTGTGTGTGCTGTCGGCTAGTGTATGTGGGTAAAGCAGAGTGAGAGAGGCCATCGACTGGCTGCATGACACTGAGTAAACCTGCTGCTGTGATCCCCTCTCCCCTGAGTCTTCTTCTTGCTTACCTCTCCGCAGCCCTGAGCTCCTCTCGAGCCCGGGACTCCTGGGGTTAGACAGCAGACTCAGCCTGCACTGTGGGTACATCATCCTCCGTGACCCCAATACGCTGCTCCTGGGAAGCTATCAGCAGAACCTGGGGAAGGGCGGACGCGGCGATAATGGTAGGTGTTAAGATGTCACACCTGCGGGTTTGGCTGGAGGCAACTAAATGAGCCATGCTGTCCTTTTATATTCCATTTGTGTTTCCCTCTGTATTTTTTTCTCTCTTTCTCCTTTTTTAGCCTATTTGTCAGTATCTTCCTACTTCCTTCTTTCCTTCCCCTGCTCCCTTCCTTCATCCCTCTATCGCTTCCTTCCTTTCCTTCCTTCTCTCCTTGCCTCCATCCATCTCTCCAACCCCCAGATTCAGATGTATAGTTTCTTACCACTGACTTTCCAGTGAGAGGGACTGAATCCGAGGCGTTATTTCGGGAGGCAGTTGACCTTCTTAATTTCCTGTTTTCTGAGGAGGCAATTAGTGAAGAGAGGAATGAAGTAACGGGCTGAGCATAGCAAGAACACCATTCAACCAGCTGCCACTGCAAAACTCACACAGGCCTACATATCACTGTTTATCTAATTAGAACTGTGCGCCTTTGTAATTGGCTTGCTTTTCTCAGAAACTAACAGGGGAATGGGAAAACTGACTAAAATACAAAATGAAAGTAATAGGATGTGTCCATAGTAATCACTTCTGTGCACAAGTGCACACACATGTGTGCATATGCTTTGGCATGTAAACATGTGTACACGCTAGGGATGGGACCATATATCCAAATTCAATATATTGCAATACAAAAAAGTGACAATACGTCTCGTGGGGCAGAAAAATGAATCATGATATAAGCTCCATTTTATTCTGCTGTAGTAATCACATATGAGACGGCTTGTCCATCACAATTTCACAAGCTCTCCATCCAAATTGTATTATTTGGACTTTGTAATTACATTTTTAAATTGTTGTTTACATTCTATCAAGCCAATTCCATCACTAGAAAGATTTGTGACTCCGAAATAAACATAATTCTGCACAGTCATACTTTGTTGTCACTGAACTTTTATTTATTACATCGTATCATTATTGCATCGAATCGTGAACCCCATATTGCACATAAGCATATCGTCCCATCCCTAGTACACGCATAAACACATACAACACTCACACACACAGAAACGCCAATATTTGCATGTTCTGAGCAGGCACACATACAATAAAAAGTGTTTGAAAACCTTAAACAGCACCTACAGTCTACAAGTAGACCTAAATGGGTCAAACAGCATTTGAAAGTTGTGTAGAAATAAACAACATCACCTGGAGCTCTTGCCCTGTGTTGTACTAGCTACCTTAGCTCCCCTCCTGTGCTTCATGCTGGCTCTCTATAGATGAAAGGAGCTGCTGACTCCTTCAGCACACATTAGCATTCAGACATCCACCTTCCACCTTATCTGCTGTCAAAACAGCCACCTCTAGCTTCCATAGAGGAACACTTTGACCACACATCAATGCCAAGCCTCCTTATCAACGGCCTAAACAAGCTCAGATTTACACAGTGCATGTCAAAACCACAGACAGCGGGAGACGGGGAGACGGAGAAAAGCGTGGGGAATGTGGGTCTGCAGTTGTGTGTTTGAGAGAGAGACTGGAAGAGAGAGTGAGAGAAGCAGAGATAGAGAGAGAGCGAGAGAGAGAGAGAGCAGTGAGTGTGTCTGACATTTCTAGCGCTGGTATTTTGCTCTATGAGGAGACCGAGGGGAGTAGAATTGAAGGACCCCCCTGTCCTCCTCCTCCTCCTCCTCCTCCACCTTCCACCCGCACATCTCTCCCTACTCTTTGTTTGGGGCATCTTTGCAGTGACTTGCCTGGGCCAATAAAGCGAGCAGGGGGCTGAAGACTTGTCATACAGTGGCTCAGCGAGCGAGCGAGAAAGAGAAACAAAGAAAGAGTGGGAGAAGGAGGAGGGAAGGGAGAGGCGGAGACGGAGACTGAGACAGCAAAAGTGATGGCAGGACAACTGCGAGGGTCTAAGGGCTCGTCACGACGCAGCGCACATCTTGTGTTCCTGCAGGGGGCGGTCACAGGGCTGTAACATGTCTGCCACTGGTTTACACTGCATGGTGTAGGGGGCAAGGCTGGAGAATTAGTCTGCAAAGTGGACACTGCATTGGGAGGCGATAAGGCCGGGACACTAATCTATGAGGCAGTCACACAGCATTCATATGGGACAGCAATCTTGCTACTGGAGCAAGTCCCACAGCGGTTGATGGCTGTTAGTGACTTTGCTTTCAGGAAGAAGTGGTTGTTTATTCTCCACTGTGTGATCACTGCATTCATTCTGACAACAAAAGGCACTCTTTCAGAAGAACTCATTGAGAGAATATATCCATTATCTCCCAATTACATTCAGATCACAGTTTTACGCCACAATTTTTTCAGACTGTGTCCTTTTTTGTTGCTAAGATTTTGAAATCCTGCTGTGATGTTTTCATGCTGGACAAGTTTAGCTATGCACACAATTAGGAAAGTGCCTTCATTCCCCCAGTGTGTTAGAGTAACACACCAACATCAACTTACAAACCGCATGATGATTGTTCCAAACAGCCATACTGGAAGAAATTCAAGAAACAAGATGAATTTTCCACAAGCAGAGAAACATCAGCCAATTTCAACTACGGTCCCCTCCTTCCTTCACAGCAGAAAAGTTGGCTGAAGCAATATTTTTGGAGTGGGTTGCCCATGAGCAACCATACAAGTGTTTGCTACTGTATATGTCCTGCCTGTCAGTGCCGCACCAATGTCTCTACAGCTACAGTAGCAATCAGCCTGTCCAAATCAGCCACCAGACAGTAACGGTTGCTAGCTGTGTGGACACAGAACAAGGGCGTCCATCTGCTAAGTGAACAAAAGTTTTGTGCCAAACAGAGAGCATCCATGGATTGCTGCTCTCGAACAGGCTGGGCAACAAACACTGAGAGAATTCCAGGACTGGCAAGCTGTACAGCGACATGAGACGGGGCAGGGAGAGCCGGTGTTATCCTCTGGGGAGCCGTAAAGGTCTTCAGCTTGGGATCAAAATTGAATAAATGTACCATTGCCAGGATCATGAAGACATACTAGTGCTGTTATCATGCAGGGACCGAAAACAGACAAGCTCACAGCCCAAGGAACTCCTGCTCCTCTTCTCTGCCACTACATTAACTTCTATCTGTCTGCCTGCCTGCCTGCCTGCCTGCCTGTCTGTCTGTCTATCTATCTGTCCGTCCGTCTGTCTGTCTATCTATCTATCTATTTATCTGTCTGTCTGTCTGTCTATCTATGTATCTATCTAAATTCTAAATCTTTCAGCGGATTAGCGGATTATATAAATGAGTTCAGAGTATTTGTAATGCTTGTGTCGAAAAAGAGATAAGATGCCAGTTACGGGCTACATTGTTCTTAAATGCTCAGCAAATAGCTACAGTAAGTTAGAATTCAATTTATTCCTTGCTAGTTGTTATTAATATTATGAAAGGCAGGCATGTATGCATTTTAATAAAAGATTCAATGCAAGCAATATCCATCTAATTCAAATTCATCTAAATTAGTTTGGAGTGCTTCATGTCAGTTGTGTTGATGCCTGGCTGTCTGACTCTATCACATCAGCAGACTGTTGACAGTGATCAATGGGCAAAGCATGAACTTGCCCTAGCTTATAAGCCCTCGCCTATTAAGTGAACACTCTCTCTCTCTCTCTTCTCTTCATCTCCATCCTCCCTCGCCCTCTCTCTCCATATACGTGTCGTATGAGTAAATATGCCGGCTGTGATTGAGAGTTTAAAGGTCATCTACAGTCCTTGCAGACAGAGCGAGATAGAAAGAGAGGGGGAGGGAAACAAAAACGTCTGAGGGGGTAAATGTCATTCACAGTGCTGGCAGAGCCGTCTGCGCATGGCCGGAGGGGAGGTCGCAAGGTCTGATGAAAACAAATCCATCACTTTGCTGCCTGGCTAACAGGCCAGAGAGTTGAAGGGCTGCGGGGCCGCAGGAGGGCTTTAGGTTACGGAGGCAGAGGGAGGGATGGACGGGGATGAAAGGAGGGTGTGTGTGTGTGTGTGGAGGGAGGAGGGAGGGAGGGAGGGATGCTGAGCAAGGCTGAGTGGGCTGGAGAGGGCAGGAGACTGAGGAGGAGGTTTGAAATGAGGATGAAGGGGGACGGAGATTATCGCAGCCACGCGAGGCCCGTCTGGCTGTGATAATACTTAAAGTCCTTTATAATCCACAGTCTGGAATTGAAAAAACACTGCCAGAAAACACTCTCAAAAACACTGTTCCAACACACATCACACTTTTTTTGTCGTAGTTGTGCTGCAAGAAGCAAGCGTTTGCAAGCTTATAATGTCATAGATGAAAGACTATTATACACGTTCACACAAAATCTACTTTTGCACATGAATGGCCTGTTAATGTTTCAGTATGGGGTCTTCTTTAACAAGCACTGTATATTTGTGGGTCTTGGACCACTGTCTTCACCTTTTGAAAAATCTTAAAGGCATATCTCACACTATCAGTACTCACTACTAGTTTTAGGTGTTTACGAACTGCCAGTGAAAACTGTAATTCTATGTTCTACGTATTTTGTACATTCATTCCTCAGTTAAAATACAACCCACTTCATCATCTGAATCAGTTTCTTTTAATGGCGTCAGATGTGTTTAGGGGTGTCCTGGTGGACCTTTGGGGCAGCAGCGATGCTTAGGGTGCGATCACTCTTTACACAGAGCATTTACACCGGGTTCTTGGTGGATCTGACCTGGGTTTAGTTTCTTTGTAAAGATGCCAAGATGTCAAAATAACCCGGCTCTGACCCACCTCACGACCTAGGAGAAAAGCAGGAGAGAAGCCAGACCTGACCCGGTATTTGTTTTGTGTAAAGCAAAGCCGAAGAAATGCCTGTGCAAATACCATGGTAACCATGGTAACCATCTAACGCCTGTGCGGAAGGTGCGCGTGGAAGTTGAGCTATCAGCGGGAAACTGTGTCAAACAGGTTAATGGAGACTTTGTTTGTTCAAGCAGGCAAAACTACAAATATTAACAGAAACATTTTGAATCTACCGGACGTCTAAGTGGCCTAGTTTTGAAATGATATAACATAATAGTCATCCATTAGATAAAGTTTATTGCTGCGTGAGAGCCAGTGGTTCCTGTGGATCCCTCTCCTGCAGTGTAAAGATGATCATACTGGGTAAAAGGTGGATAAAGAACAATTGTAGAAATGATCATGATTAATTCCATCCTGGCTCAGCTACAGCATTTTTAGCTGTGTCAGCAGTATGAAGACGGCTTTATAGTTCATTTTCCTTGGTCTGAAACAGAGTGGAAAAGTTTACTTTGGTGCAGTTTTGTGCTTGGTTTGTTTAGGTTCACACTGCCCAATCACAAGCAGTCCAGCACTTGTAAACAAAAGTCACATGGACTCACGAGTAGCTTGTTTATTGGACAGAGTTTTGGTAATCTGTCATCCTGCGGGAATGACATGAGCATCAGTCGAGACTGTAGTTTGCCCTCGGTTCATTTTGTTATGCTAGGCCTCCCAAGCATGAGTACTGTAACTGCTGGCTGTGAGATGTCAACATCCCTCTACTTATGCCCATAAAACCGTGTGTTTTTGGGTTGTTTGCTGTAGTTGGATCGGATTACATTTTCATTCCTGCAGTTCACTTAGAAGAGGAATGAGACTCGCATTTTCAGTTATTTGGTGCCAGCCGAGTTTGAATGACCTGCCCAAATGAACCCAACTAGTAAATACTCCAGAGTTCAAATACACCACTCCAAACATAATTAAAGAGACCTGCCGCATATTGTTGGATAAAGCAGAAACGCCATAAAAATATTCATTAAAAGTCTGTATTTCAACAGCAAATGGGTTTGTGTATTTGGATGCAACGGTTCACAGGTTCCACAGCTTTTTCTGGAGGTGTATAAAGGAATATATGATAGACTTGGCATAATATGCTGAATGACAGTTCCATCGAAACACTGATTATGTTTATTATACCTCTGTGCGCTGTGGTTCTGCACCGCCGCATTAAAACCAGTCTTGATGTGAATTAGCATAAGGGCGGCAAGGCCAAATATTACATCGCTTCAGGCAAAGAAACAATGCATATTGCCCCATTAAAAGCAATCTATCCAATATATTCAAACAGGAAACGGCCTGCATAATCCGATCTCGCACGTACCCTTACAATACAGTAACCCCCGATAGCAAACGCTTAGTCATTCTGAAACAAAAAAACAGCTTCATTCCGATATTTGATTGGACAAGAGTGCTGACTCCATCAAGTCCTTAGAAGTTCAGCCAGACAGTGTAATTGCTAATCGTTCAAGCTTGAGACACACCTAACAAGGCGTGCTGGGCCCCTCGCCTTGAGTACACGCCAGTCTCTGTGGCTCTCTGGCTGTAGTGAAAGTGATAGGCTGTCCCCCGAGACTAGAATAATGTACATCTAGCAGCAGCTTCTAATGGGCTAATGGGGTGAGTGTGGAAAGAATGGAGAACAGCTTCCCCTCTTGACTAGAGAGGACAAGGAAAAACTCAGAGAGAGAAAGAAGAGAGAGAAAGTATGGGAGAGAATAGGGGAGAAGAGGAAGAACCAGAGAGAAAGAAATGAAGCGAGAGAGAGAGAGAGAGAGAGAGAGAGAGAGACAAAGTGAGACAGATACAGCGGCGAGAGAGTGAAAGATTCAGAGAGGACGGGGGGGAAAAAAGGACGAAAGAGAGATATACAGCCGCAGAAGAGACAGCGCGGTAATGGTAAGAGAGTGAGCGAGATAAAGACGGCAGGAGAAAGGGAGAGTGATAGAGAGAGTGAAAGGAGAATGGTAATGAGAAAGATAGAAAGAGGGTGAGACGGGCGCGGAGAAAGGGAGAAGGTGAAAGAGACTTTGAGATAGGGCGCTGGGGGAGGGAGGAGCTGTGAGAGAGCTAAGAGGTTGAGCAGAGAAGCAATTTAGAGCTCTAATCAGATTGCTATTGAATGTGCAGGAATTAGAGTCTGGCCCCGAAGCCGTCTTGGCTAGCAGCGGCCACACTCGGCATCCAACACCCGACTACTGCTGAATCTGCCTCAACCAGACAGCACCGGCGCTCAGCAGGCCCAGTGTGTGTGTGTGTGTGTGTGTGTGTGTGTGCATGTGTGTGCGTGACGTTTGTGGGTTGGGTGTGGGATTGGTAGATGTCTGTGTGTCTATGTTTGTTTGTGTGTGTGCATGCCCGTGTGCCTCTGTGTGAGCGTGTCTGTGTATGTGTGTGTGTGCGTGTGTGTGTGTAGGTGTGTGTGTGTGTGTGTGTGTGTGTGTGTGTACGTTTGTGCAGTTTGTGGTTTGGGTGTGGGATTGGTAGATGTCTGTGTATCTATTTGTGTGTGTATGTGCTCGCCTTTGTGCCTCTGTGTGTGTGTGTGTGTGTGTGCGTGTGTGTGTGCGTGCATGCCTGTGTGCCTCTGTGCGTGTGTCTGTGTGTGTGTGTGTGTGTGTGTGTGTGTAGATGAGAATGCTGCTGGGGAGATTAGGGGATTATATAAATGAGTTTAGAGTATTTGTAATGCTTGTGTCGAAAAAGAGATAAGATGCTAGTTACGGGCTACATTGTTCTTAAATGCTCAGCAAATAGCTACAGTCAGTTGGAATTCAATTTATTCCTTGCTTGATGTCATTAATATTACAAAAGGGAGCCATGTATGCATTTTAATAAAAGATTCAATGCAAGCAATATCAATGAATGGAAAGCAGAAATTAATGTTTTATGCGTTTTCTAGCTATTTCCAATAAACAGACATCTTGCATTATATACAGTTAATATAAGGGATTGATTTATACAAGAAAAGCTGTGAATAAGTAATCAGGGAAGATGCTTTGTGGTGTAAATCTCTGGATTGTCAGAAGTAATTGAGCTGCACTGAGTTGAAGAATTTGAGGATGAATGGAAAACAAATGCAAACTGACTTGATCTGAACGACCCGATGGAGCTAGATTACTAATGGTTTAAAGGTTTTTTGTTTTGTGTTTTATATTCTTTTTAGACTCTTATCAGTGTCTGTCAGTGTATTTAGTTGGCTGTGTACTGTGCTGTCTGTGCCTTCCCCTGCCGCACAGCAGCGTCTCGGCTGACGGCCCTGCCCATCATCTCCTATCTGTCTGAACCTCCAGCTCAGGACGGGCCGCGCAGAAACCGGAATTATTTTTGACACAATTCACTGTCAGGGCAAATTGGTGCAGCGGGCTGAACTTGAGCATCGTGGTTTGATAGAGAGGGATAGAGGGTAATGAGGAGAGAGAGAGAGAGAGAGAGAGAGAGAGAGAGAGAGAGAGACAGGCAGAAAGGATGATGGGGTTGCGGGACAGGAGTAGATGGGGAGGGAGACAGGAAGAGAGGAATGGAAGAGAGAAAGGAGTTGCAGCGGAGAGGAGGTGATGGAGAGGCGGGAAGCAAAAAAGAAAGAGAAAAATTAACTGAAGTTGGAAAGCAAATGAGACCAGAGCTCTTCTCGTTTGCAGTGTCGTTGATCCTTGTTATCAGGATTAGCTTGTTTGTCTTGAATCAATGAAGACAGTTGGGGAAGTTGGAATCTGTCTATCTGCCTCTCAGTCACACTTCCTCATACAGAATACTGTTTTTCTCTCTCACTCTCTCTCTCTCTCTCTCTCTCTCTCTCTGTCTCTGTCTCTGTCTCTCTCTCTCCCTCTCTCTCTCTCTCTCTCTCTCTCTCACTTTCCACACTACTGCTGATGGGGTCGCTTACTTTTATGCTGCAAAGTAAATTTTGTTATATGGGGTGTGTGTGTGTGTGTGTGTGTGTGTGTGTGTGTGTGTGCGTGTGTGTGACAGTGGGGGAGTGGATGGTGCAGTATAAAAAGGGCGGTGTGCCGTTCCTCAGCATGTGAGTGAATGTGGAAACCGAATTAAGCCCAACTGATGCGATCTACATCCTCTCTCTCTCTCCCTCTCTCTCTCTCTTTCCATCTCTCTTTCCGTCCATGTGAAACCTGACTACACTTTGATGTGCGAAAGACTCCGAGGAAAAACTTCAGCTCCCACCAAAGGCTTCAAACAGGGGAAGAACCGTTTGAAGAGCCAAGGCAAACTTGCCTAATGGCGTGTGGGCGGCTGGAGGAAAAGGAAAGATACGGCCTATAAAAGTGAAATGATTTTGTGAATTTAGCCTGTAATATAAACGCGCTGAAATCCATGGTATGATTTTATTGCTTACCCTGTACTTTTCTTTTTCAGCGTTAAGATTGAGGTTCAAGATGTTAACTTGTGACAGTAAATGCTTTATAATACTATCCAAATGCATGCACACATGTGTGCGCACACACATACAAAATGACTTATGGCTCAAAATTGACACAAATTAGGTTTTAATGTGCAGTAGCTAGCTCAAGTCCTCGACTGACAAAATGATACCACCTTTACAGACTGGATCATCTATATCTTAGAGTTATGCCCACAATTGAACTCTTTATGTTCAATTGTTTCAATTGTTCAATAGTTCAATTGTACAATTGTTCTCTGTGCTTATTCATGCATAAATCTGAAAGAATTTTTGAAATCGGTTGAAGCGTTTGCTTAAAAAGTGATTTTTCGTAAGTGTACTATATTTAGTACATGGACACAATGGGTAACTTTTTAATAACTTTTCTTTTCAGCAAACATATTGCTCAAAATCTCAGTGATTCCTCAACCGATAATTGTAATTAAACATTTAGCTTAAAGTTCTGTTTGTGCTGCTTATCATCATTGTGGAATTCTTTCAGTAGCTCCAGCCAGTCAAGAATGACTGCTGTTTGAATCAATACTCCACCTGTTATATCCCTATAGGCTTGAATGGGAGGCAAAGCAAAAAGTGATGTTTTTCACATATATTGCTCACAATCTCACTGATTCAACTGATTGTTGTAAGTCAACATTTATATTAAATGATGAACTTCAGGTAACGATTTCTTTCTCCAAAAATGGATATGGATACACCATTTGTAAATGTAGTTGACAACATATAGTAGAGGAACAGGAACAGTGTAATACAGCATTGAGATGATAAATTGCCTCCAACGAAGCAATTGAAATCTCATTGCTTACAGAAACAAGCAGTCCGGTCCTTACATTAATGCTGCATGACCACTGCATTTTCAGTCCAGAAAACAACAGAATCCTCCAGGAAAACTCAGTGATTAAAATGACCCAATTACGAAATTAGTCCTAAAATCATGGCCGAGCTCAGTGGGAAGAGTATGGTACTGGCACTGCTCACATAAGCGGCTTGATTGGCCTGGGAGAAACCCACATGAGAAACTTAAAAGCGCTGTTATAAGTATTTATTACACGGCCATATCTGTATCTACTGTCTACCACAACAATGGATGTTATTCACTCATCCAGTATTATGGGAGCTTCTGTTTGCCTCGTCTCCTTGCTTTCTGCTATGAGTCAGAAATAAATTAACAAGGGAAGATAGCTGCTCAAGGATCGCACTTGAACTCTGGGTGCATCCTCTTCGCCTCTTCAGTCGGTGGCTCGCTAAAATCTTTTCTCTAGTGGATTGGTGCAGCTTCTAGATCTTGTCCCTCTGAGGTACACATGATCCAGTGGTAAGTTTGAGTTTCATGTTTTGCCAGGTCGCATACGTCGAAGTTCATTACGCCCTCATCCTGCACAGGGAACAAGTTAAGGAGCCTGTCCCTCTGGGGAGTTGATGCACTCTCCTCCAGCTCAGTTCAGTTTGGGTCAGCTTAGTATTTCCTGTCTCATCCTCCTGTCCCCTTTGCCTCCCTGGACGTCCACTTGGAGGCAACGTAGCAGAGAGCGCTGAACTGTCACTGAGGGATGCTCTACGTAATCTGCATCCCTGTCGATCAAAACGGGACTCCGGGGCCCTGGCAACCCAACCTGGCAACCCACCCTGGCAACTCACTCTGGCAACTCACTATGGAAACCAACTGTAGACGGAAGAGAACCAGTATCCAGCATCCATCCATAAACATAACATACAGTACATACAAGGAAAGCCTACAGTAGATGTTTCTTTCTTCAGTGAAAACTATCAAAGGAACTGATTCAGGGTCACATATGGTCACTGTTGGGTAAAAACCTTGTAACTCCAACATTGGGGATTTTCATGTTTTAACTTCAATTTAAGTTCTCTACAGGATGATACATTTCTTCAACCCCTGGTCTGATCAAACTCTTTCAAAACCCACTGGATAAACTCTAAAATGCATGGCAGTCTAGCTGAAAACAAGGCTATTTTTCTAAGCTCCTGAAAAGCTAGCATTTTTGAGATACAAGGTTTTCACCTGACAGCAGCAATATGAACCACTTGAACCCCTGGATGCCTAACTTCTCCATCAGCCACTGGCCAATGTGTGAGCCCCCTAGGCATTCACACTTAAACACAGATACTGTAGGTAAATACATAGGTAGACAGGTAGGTAAGTAGCTATCGGCCCCACTGTCTGGCATTGCTTTGTTGGTGCTGTTCCTCAGCGCACGGCTCATTGGCAAATGTGTTGCCGCCACCAGTTTGTTGACACAGGCAAATTCTCACAATGCATAGTGAGGCAGGGAAATGCAGGCTCATTCATCTACACCCTAATCTAGCAAACATTTGACTTCAAAAGTTTCTTCTGTGCATTGAGTACAAAGCAAATAAGTTCTAAGAAGTGATATGCCGTAAGACCATAATAACATTCCATAGCCTCAGAGATTTCTCGCAGTCTTTCAAGGCACAGTCTTTCAAGTCACAGTCTCTCAAGCTTCATAATTTTGAGTTTGCTGTAAACAGGAGTTGGAAACAAAAAAGCTCCATCTTTGCCTGATTGAAAGTGAGGATGGTCTTGTACTGCAGGAGGTGATCCTGTATGGCTCAATGGGTAGAGCAAGGCACTAACACTGCTGGGGTTAGCGGTTCTATTACCACTGGTTCTACTCACACTAAAAATGCCTGCACTCCTGACACTGTGAGGTACTTCAGATTAAAGTCTTCAACAAATGGCATAGGTAAGAATTACAATGATTCATACTTATTCCATTTCAAAAGAAATTTCCAAGAAAATACAATTGGCTTAATTTATTACCACAGAGTTTGTTACACAGTGCTGTTACCGAACATTGTTAAGTGACTGGCGAGCCGGGAGCTAAGGTTGAGTGATTGACTAAGTTCACTCAATAATCATTAAAATATACAAGGGGACGCCCTGAACAAAGAGGGGTATCTTCAAGTACACATGAATAAAGATAAAGATAAGACAAGTTAACACAATAAAGCTCGAAAGCTGGAGCCAGTTGCATAAAGACAGACCTAGTCTTAGGTCTAAGGAAAGGAGGTAGGTAAGGATGGTTTCTCTAGGAAATCCCAGTCGCTCCAACACTTCTTGGCTGCTGGAGATCTCTAATGGGTTGTTTCTGTCTCTAAAGACTCACGCTCTTCTCAAGGCTCTTTCCAAAAACCAAAGATTTGCCATCTTGTATGAAATAGCTACAGTATTTAAACTTCCCACTCTGACAATTAGGCTTACTCATCATAGCAACAGTCCTTAACCCAAACCTAGCCAGTGGAGAGGGTGGCTAACTTTCCTACCTCAAAATAAGTCCAGTCTTAATATTTATGCAATACACAGTCTTAATTAGACCAGTCTAACCTAAGAATGTAAGACCAGTCTAAAGCTTTTTCTTATGCAACTGGCCCCTGATTTCCATTGCGGTCAGTAAAGTTTACATTAATAGCTCATTGTCTAACCACTCTGACAGGACAAAGCCCATATACTTAATGTTCAATGATCCTTCTCGATCATAATTAGGCCCGCAAATTATTTATTTATGATGTGCTTTAATGGGGTGGCTGTAGCCTAAAGGTTAAGACAAGTTGGTTTGTTACGGTCAAGGTGCTGGAGCTGGAGCTGCTCAGTGGCCAGTAGTGGAGAGTGGTTTCTCCCTGGGGACACTGTGTGAATGTAAAGCAGAGTGTTGCTGAAACGAGCATGCATGAGGAAAATTAAGATTAATTTCCTGGATAAATGAAGGTTGGGTGATTATACAGGGACAACAGACTCACTCACTCTTCTCTGTGCTAGAGAGAAGATTCACCCTCCAGTCACAAAGGCTATCAGTGGTATTTGGCTTAAAAGAAAATTGAAATTCTCTCTCTCTCTCTCTCTCTCTCTCTCTCTCTCTCTCTCTCTTCATGTTGAGAGCAGTCTCTAATTAATTAATAGCATGCGACTGGAAAATTGCTTCCACCCAGAGTTCTCTATTGTGTGCAATGCCAAGTTTCTGTCGCAATTATATTTTCTGTGGTATTGTCAAAGAAATGATTGAGCATTAGCCGTATAGTTATTATGTTA
Organism: Centroberyx gerrardi; assembly: GCF_048128805.1. Taxonomy (NCBI): domain Eukaryota; kingdom Metazoa; phylum Chordata; class Actinopteri; order Beryciformes; family Berycidae; genus Centroberyx; species Centroberyx gerrardi. The sequence goes on along the minus strand of NC_136007.1, from coordinate 10,062,654 downwards.
ACTATTTTCTTTTATGTTTCATAATTCATTTTCAGAACTTATGTGAGTTATGCTAAAATTGTGTGTGTGTGTGTGTGTGTGTGTGTGTGTGTGTGTGTGTGTGTGTGTGTGTGTGTGTGTGCATTTGTGACTACACATATGTGCACGTGAGCTTGCACAGTGCTGGCTCAATTAATTTCCAAAGCAAACACTAATGCATGAAAAGTATTTTAATGGAGCTACATTGAAATCAGCTGAGGGTTCACTTCCTTTGAAATCTGTGTTGTACATAATCGTCCTGACAGGCCAGGAGTCTCACTCTGTCTGCTCTTCTATCACACATCACCACTAACGGGCCTTACTGTCACCATCAGCGCTCATTTCCTCTTTGATGGTCCAAAGGCGATGCTTGGCTATTAGAAGATAAGGCTGCTGGTGTCTGTTAAGAAAAGGTGTTTTGCCTGTATTTGTATGATTTCACTGTATGATTATTCTATGATTATTTATGACTATTGGAATCTCTCTCTCTCTCTTTCTCTCTCTCTCATCAATCACATAAGGATATCTATATGAAACTAGAAAATGATATATTTACATTTCTGTTGTGTTTACTCGGTGTCTATCTTTTATGAAATCCTATTTGTCTCTACTGATGGTGCATGAAAATGCCTCGGTCCCCATCTCTGAAGATCAGTTATGGCTTTCTCCAAGACTGGAATATTAACTTGAGTGACAGCTCCTGATAACTGAAAAGATGCAATGTTAGTCATGGTCCAGTTTTTGATGACAGCAAAGTGACTCTGCAGAAGGAGGAAGGCATGCAGGCAGCAGAGGCCTAAAGGTTAGAAAAGCAGGCTTATGTCCGGAAGGTCGCTGGATGTACTCCCTACAAAAATCTGTGTGGGGGTTTTGAATGGGCGTGGTATAGTACTGTAGAGTAGAGTAGAGTATGGTATAGTTTTCATTATTGCTTCATAATGTGGGTGTTGTGAAGCCCTTTGAGAATGTAACTCTGATTAAGGGCTATACAAATATACTTGATGACTATAGTATGGTATGGTACAGCATAGTGTAGTATAGTGTAGTATGGTATGGTATGGTATGGTATGGTATGGTATGGTATGGTATGGTATGGTATGGTACAGTACAATGTAGTGTAGTATAGGACAGTACAGTATAGTAAAGTATAGCAGTATAGTTATATATTGTATAGTATAAGCATGATATGGTTTAGCATAGGACAGGAGCAAACAGGCCAACATACTGTATATACAGTACTAGTATAGCTTGAGTAGGTATACTTCGTATACTAGTATACCTTGAGTTCAGTTTCCAAGCTTTTATGTATTTAAGCTGCTGAGAATACAATATAAGTATTGATTAAGGATATTTGATCAGGTCCCATGAGCAGAAAAACTTCAGAGGGTAAAATGGCGCCTCTTTCAGTTCTCCTCCCTGCCAACCAGGGAGCCACTATGGGGGATTGTTTTCTCAAGTAACAGCCACTGTTGATGAAGTCTCAAACATGCCATGGTGCCATTTCCCGAAATTAATTAAATCAGCTGACTGAATTAAGCCGTGGACATATTTAATGAAGTAAGTGAGAAAGAAAGAGGAAGAGAAGGAGAGAGAGAGAGAGAGAGAGAGAGAGAGAAGACGAGGATTTTAATTGCAGTTAAATTACTGCTGGCTTGCAGCATAAGTGTTTCATGGTTTGTGTCTTGTGTCGCGGTGCTGGTCACGGTTGGTGAGGAGAGGAGGAGAGGAAAGAAAAGGAAAGGAAAGGAAAGCAAAGGAAAGGAAAGGAAAAGAAAGGAAAGGAAAGGAGTGCAGAAAGGAGAAAAAGAGGAGCAGAATAGAAAAGAACATGGCGCCCATCAGATGCACACTGCTATGTATTCGTAGCAGTAAACTATTCGGAGTAATAACCATTATGCCATACGGTCAAAAGGAAATAAAACAGAACCTTTAGTAAAGATCATGCAAATCTGCCAGTCTGACACAGAGAGCATGCAGCTTTGAGGCAGCTTGAGCTGTAACACATTCTCACTTTTTTCCTCTAAGTCATGGTGACAGGGTGGCAGGGTGTTTAGAGAGACTGTCCCTTAATGGAAATGTCACAGGTTTGACACTCACAACAGCCCTGTGTCCTGTCAAAGTATCCTCCAGCAAGACACCCAGCAACACCTAGCTGCTCACTCATTAGAAACCGCTCCGGACGAGACGTCAGCTAAATGCATAATGTCTCAATCGTTCTGTGTTTTTACTTCGACTAACATTACTCTTTTATCCGTGTTAAAAGTGATGTATTTAATAATCCGCTTCATCGCTTGGGCATAAACATTTCAAAAAAACTGAATCATATGAATGCAGTCTGCACACTGCAAAAACTCACTGTATCTTGTATCCAGACTTATCAAGCTTATTGTAGGATTTTTTTTTTTGTGAAATTATCTTAACTGCACTGGCAGATAATTACCGGCTTCAACAAATTTGACTTTTTTCAGGGTAATGTAACTTGTTTCAGGACATTTACTTGGTAAAAGTGAAATTGTCTTGGAGAAAGTTTCTGGTTTCTTCATTGTTTTATGATGATTTCTTGAAAGGAGTCATATTGGCATGTATTAAGTGACATTTATTGAAATTATATTGAAACTAATTATCTGCCAGTGCAGTGAGATAATTTGACTAAAAATATCATGAAATAAGCTTGATAGGTCTGGATGTAATATTGCATCACAAGCACAGAACTGTCCAATTCAATATCCAGTTTCTCTCTTTCTCTTCCTCAGTCTCTCTCTCTCTCTCTCTCCCTACAGAAAACCGTACAGTCGATGATACAAAACCGCAGCTCAAAATGGGCAAGTCACTGAATTAATTGCAGAATAGGCTTTCCTATTGACAAACAAATTTCATCATATCATATGTCACAGAACATTTGCTGATGCGGAAGTGTTTTTATGGCAAAAGCAATATTTAGCCAAACTATTCCAGAATAACTTTATTCACCAAGTACGATAAATGTGCTGTGGTGCAAAGACGTCATGTCACATCATTTCGTATCAGCCTGGTCTCGTGAAATTTTGTGAAATCAGCATGATGTCCTAAAATGCAAATAACGTACTCTGTGCATGAAAAGTGAGGGAAATACAGTATGTTTCCCCACCACAAAAGGATTTCATGATGGAGACTAGAAACAGGCTGAAGTTTGACATATAAATAGCCTGGTGCAAAGTAAGGGTGTGGAGGTCAGAGTGGCACACTCGCCCTCAACTCCAGTGTTTCAGATTCAATTCCAAACTTGGGAGGAATTTTTATACCGTGAGTGACGTTTTCATTTTCAGCGAAAGTTTTTTCTTCTTCAACCATGACCAAAACCCTAACCTTAACCAAAGTTGTTTTAGTGGCCTAACCTTACACATTACCTAATCGTTTTAAGTGACAAACACCTGTCCAATTCATCCTATTGTCACACAATCTTTTCATAGTGGAGGAACGTAATCTTCACCTAATTCATGTCCACTACACAAAATCTGTGTTTCAGAGTTTGTGCTCATTTCACAACGTTTTTTGAGACCATGTTGTTCATACAACACAGTCTAAACTGACCCACATGGTACAAGGACAATATGATCGTGTGTACTATGCAACGGGACGATGCCGGACATGCAACATACTGTACAGTAGTCTATTCATATCAGTCAAAAGTGAGTCCTTATCTGCATTCAGGCAGCATTGCATAGACAGGGTTATTGGTGAGTGTCTTTATGAGACCAGTGCACCATGATTTTGCAGTGGAATGATCCAATTTTCTCATGCAATACACACGCATAAAACAATCCACAGCTTTATGACAACATTAAAACATCTAAGACGAGATCTATGACAGCCTTCATTGTTATACTGTATATCAAAAGAGCATTGTTGTCAGAGAGAGTGAGAGTAAATTAGCTTGAGATGTAAAATCTGCCTTCAAAGTTGAAATTCTCAACAAATATAAGGAATACTAGCCAGGTATGTAGCATATTTCACCACTATCCAGGTAGCTTCAGTGGTTCAAATACATCTACAGCCTCAGTGACAGTTGTTTTATCAACTACCAGCATGAATCCCCACTGTTAACCTCCTGTAGCAGATGTTCGCGTTGGGGCGCAGGGATTTGTTTACATTTGAAAGCGTTGCATATGCAATGCTGCTTAACCACTCTTTATAACAGCGCTTGGAAATCTCCTTTCTTTCATTTTGATTCTAGGCCCCAAGTTGGGCGCCGCAAAATCAGGATGAAACCTCCATACCATATCTGACTGTTTCGCTGTACGCTGTGAAGCTCGCGGTCCCCAGAGCCGCCGAGACACACGTGAACTGGATTCAACAGAGAATTCCACTTGGGATCAGACGTTTCCTAGAGCCATCAGCGTCGGTATCATAATGTACAAAAGACACCCAGTGTGTTTCAGCCAGAACAATCACAACTTCAAAGGCCCCCGCCCTCAGAGAGCCTGTGGAAAGTCATTTTCAGGCAAACCTCAAGGTCATGTCTCTCAGAAAGGCTCTCGACTGAAGAGTCTCAGACTGCTTTAAAATGAACACTGGTGAAAACAAGACACATCATGTGCTATTTTTATCTTTGATGTTGCCTGCTGCTCTTTCTTTGACAGAAGCTCTCTACAATAGCAACCGATTGTACAAAACCCCCATCATGCACCACCATCCTGCACTTATTCTGCCTTTGCTCCGCCGCAGCCACTGCAGGCTACACTTCATACATTGTTATGAAGTTGAACTGAATAAAAACCAAAGCTCAAACCACTGATTGCCAGATCATTCCTTTCACCTTCTGACAACTGAAAAGGGAACAAAATTTTAAATTTCTGAAGAATCCTTCCTAAGGGCAGTGGGGTGATGAAGCAGTAATTTACTCCATCTGTAACACTGCCGTCTCCTCCTCTCTCTCTCTCTTTCTCTCTCTCTCTCTCTCTCTCTCTCTCTCTCTCTCTCTCTCTCTCTCTCTCTCTCTCTCTCTCCAGACTCCACCACACTCCCAGGAAAACAACTTGCAGCCTCAGATTAGAGGTCACAGTTATAAAGGTTATGTCACTCTGGCTAGCTGGCTATCTCAGGATGCTTCCACATTATGACACACACACACACACACACACACATATACACACGCACGCACACACACACACACACTGAGACACACACTGATTGAGAGAGTCAGGGCTTGCATGATGTTTTAAGGATTACTCTCTCTGAAACAGGTCGATGTGAGGATTTATCTTCCTTGTCTTGACATGGAGACATGAGCATAACTGAGATGGGTATATACACAACACACATACACACACACACACACACACACACACACACATATACCCTCTTCCCTTTACATGCATTAACTGTTTGTAAGTGTGTGTGTGTGTGTGCAGCTACAGAATACTGGTTACTCTCTAAATTACTTACTATTCCATGAGTTGGTCTTTAATGTTTTCATATCTGTATCTGTTTAATCCATCGTCTATTGCCCATTGTGCACAAAACCTGTAGCTTTGACACCAATTACAATATTATCTCTATCTTATATTATAGTGCTGTCCTTCAGGAACAACTCATCCCATCTTCTGTTCGAGTTGACTGTAGGTAACTAAGAAATCTCAATAAAGTCACAGAAGCCAAAAGAGATCAATTGCCTATAATCTTCTAGATACTTAACTTCCTTTCACACCCTCTCAAACCCCAACAGCTGCTCCATCAGTGTCTAATAGACCTTTATATGTTGTGGAAAAGAGATTGGAGAGGGAAGTCAGCTGCATGTGGCTTCTAATTTCCCTGCTTTGTTATAATAAGAAGTTATAATAGGGAGGCTGGGCCTGTATTTTCTATTATTATGTATCCCTTTTTCTTAATTTTAAAAAGTGAATCTTCATATTAATAACATATAATGTAGTCCAAATTGTGAGTGTAATCCTTGGGAAAATAACTACATTCAGGTTCTATACTTTTTTAAAAAGTACCCTCGGCTGATTGGAGTGTATCTCTTCTCTCCATCTGTTTCTGTATAGCTGTTTTATATGTGTGCATCCATGCGTATGCTTGTGTGTGTGTGTGTGTGTGTGTGTGTGTGTGTGTGTGTGTGTGTGTGTGTGTGTGTGTGTGTGTGTGTGCATGTGTGTGTGTGCAGTTTCCTCTGCTGGTGTGAGCTGTGGAGTGGCGGAGGCTTCAGCGGCCCTGCCAGCCAATAGCTTCCCTGTCAGACTCCTGCCTTATCTGATGATCCATGAGCCTGTGAAGCAGCAGAGAAAACCGGCCAAGGAGGGGAAATATGACTCGATAATACCAGATCAGATCTCCCCCTCTTTCATAACACATGACCTTGCAATTTACGGTGCATATAAGGTTGGGGATGCATGAGGGAGACGTCCAGGAGGGATTAAGATTATATAGGCGAACTTGGACTGGGAGGTGAATAAGTAATGCTCTTCCCTGCTGCTGAGAGGCCTTTGAGAGAGCTTTGTAACCCCTAATTGCTCCAGTGGAGAGGCTTTGCTGCAAACAGTAGAAGACTGTTTGTACCCAGCAGCTGATGAAAGGGAAATGCTGAAAAAGAGCTCTTCTCTGGGTTAAATAAAGGCTAAAAACATACAAGCATGTTCTCATCTCGAATGAATCACCTCTCCACTCCCCGACTTGATCATTTGGCCTCTTAAACCAGGGTGAAGGTTTTTGTCAAGCTAAATTTAAGACTTTTCAAGACTGTTTTAGAATAAAATATAAGGCCAAATTTACAAGTAACACTTATAGTAAGACTTTATGCTATATTTAACTGTACTGAAGACATTGTAAGGCCTTGAGTTTATATAATATACTGTAGTATTTCTCAACATCAAGAAACCACAAAATTTTTGAGACCCCTGAAACTGAAACTAAAACTTAAAAAGCTTTATTTAACTGTATTCAAGACCTTTTAAGGCCTTGAGTTTGTATAATTCAAGATATTTTAATATTTTTTGAGGACTTGCAGACCCTGTTAAACGCTCAAAAGTTGTCATTGTGCTGCTTTGGCATGTGGCTTAACATGAGATTTGAGACGCTGCACATCTAGATTTCCAAAAGCCATGTGGCAACACTCCAAAACCTCAAGCACCTCTTGCTAAACAACAACATCCCATCATACACTCGAGTGCCGTTGCTAGGTGACAGCGCTGTAAAGTTGCTGGCCAAGTGGTCGACAGACAATCCGGTGGTCACTTGTATCGCGGGTTGACAGCGGGTCCAGTGGACGACTCAACTGTGCACTTACAACTGAAGAGTCCACTTCAAAACACAAAGCACAACATGGCCATTTTGAAAAACAACCATGACCTGAAATTTATCATTCAGTCTTTTCGAAAATATAAAGGATCCAGTCTGAATTTGATTTAATTTTGTAGTTCAAGTGTCATTTTTCACAAATGGTGGATATCTCATTTTGGAACAAAACTCTTCAATTCCACATATGGTCGCAAAAAACGAGCAAATCAAGTTGTGAAGTGGTTAAGTGGGCAGTTGGAGCCCAACCTGTTGAAATTGGACCTTTCTATCCAATAGGTTCAGTTCACTTTACTGATGATGTTGGAATGAGTGACGGTGTGAAGGATACAGAAGTCTAATGCTGTCAACACTGAAGTACGGTTGAATCCCAGTATGTTTGCCTTCTTAAATTGTTCTAGACTGTAAATTGTTTTGGAACATTGCTCTCTGAAAATGAAATAAACGTAAATGAAATGGACTGAACTTGCTTAAACTTTGAATGGTTTGATAAGAGTAGGGTTTCGTTCCAAAATGCTAAATATACATTCCTGAAATACACATTCCTGAAGCTCATTACTCAATATTTTAAAAATACAACTGTATAAAACACCTGCAATCTCATTAATTTGTAAGCACAGGTCTTACGAAAGCTAATAGCTTTAATATTAATCCCTAGTAAATTTTATATTCATCCCAGCAAGGATTTGGCAGTGGTATGTGTCACTGTTCATGAATCGGTTTTACACATCAGGGATTTCATGTTATAAAGTGTGTAATTATCTTAAAATGGTGCGGGACTCAACGGCCATGAACCCTCCTGATGTCGACATGCGTCAGAGAAATGAATTAACGCCACACCAGCCAATCAGAAACAAGTATTCACCCAAGCGGTATAAAAAGAAAAACATTATATATATGAGGAACTGGCTCTTTAATATGCCAGCCATATGACATATCTCCATAGATGTGAAACAAAATGATAACCGGCTGCCAGTCTGTCAGTTTCAAAACGACTTCCAGCTAAATTCCAAAACAAAGTCATCATATCTCCGCCGCAGAGGCTTCCACCTCCTCGCCTCCCCAAAATGAATTTGCACCGAGTCGCATTCATCACACTGTAACCAAGTTGGTCGCAGGAAGTCCGCCGCTCAACGTGAATGCACAAAGTCATCACTTCAGTCGGCTGGTAGCCGCATATATGAGAGGCATCCATTCACATTAGCACCCCACCCACTCACACCACATCACTCACACTCTCTCCGGGCCACTCCATACTGATAATGGATTCCTGTCTTACCGTAAGCATTAGGACGTGTGTGTGTGTGCATGTGTGTGTGTGTATGTGTGCCTAGTAAACCAGCGTGTGCCCCACCCAGACCTGGCCTGCCCCATCTGGATATTTGGATTGCACTCTAATGTGTTTTGATTTCAAGAACTGGAGGCCACCATGACTCGTACTGTACTCATGCAGTGTCTGACACGCACACACACACACACAGACGCACACACACAGACACACACACACACACACACACAGATGCACACAGAAACATGAGCTAGAGATATTGTGAATAGAAACAGACAGATCTGAAACAGACACATTCTCCAGCCAGTCGTTCAGTGTATGCTACAGACAAACGCACACACACACACACACACACACACACACACACACACACACACACACACACACACAATAAAAGCTGACAATTCATCCTGAGATTGAAAGCGACAATAGGAGGCTTTTTTCCGTCTGTGTTAGTGGAAGGTCAGGAGGAAATCATCGCCACAGAGAAAGAGAGGAACACAGAGAGAGAAAATTCAAATTCTTGTCCTATTGTTGTATTCAAAAGTGACAATACAACCCATGACAAAACAAACGGCTATGCTAAAACCTACACAGCCACTGGGAAAAAATAGAATAAACGATGGGGCACTGAAAGAAAGGCCCCAGCAAGCGCCCGCTCACCCGAACCCATATTTATTTTTATCAGCACGTAATGTACATGACAGAAAAATGAGGAGGAACAGAGAGGGAAAAGGATGGAGCTGCCACAGGAAGTGTCTCTCGGGAAAGAGAGATGTGGAGTGCAGATAAAATATGAAAATGAGGGGAAAAAAAGCTTTATGATTTAAAAATCTATTTATCTATCTATCTATCTATCTATCTATCTATCTATCTATCTATCTCAACAGTGCCATCTCAGGTAGAGGAGTAACAGTGGGGATTTGAACTTGAAGAGGAGTAAGTTGAACCTATTGAGATGCATGCTGGGTCTTCTTGTCTTGTCCCAGTTCTGCAGGCTGTGTGTGTGTGTGTGTGTGTGTGTGTGTGTGTGTGTGTGTGTGTGTATGTGAGAGAGAGAGAGAGAGAGAGAGAGAGAGAGAGAGAGAGAGCATTTGTGTGCATCCATGCTTGCATGTGGAACAACAAGCTGCTTACCTACAACACTGAAGCCAACAGGGACTCGGCATGCCTTATAGGTCAGTATAGACCCAGGACTTTAATAAAGGTCAAAGGGCGAGCCGGGGTCACTAGGCAACAGGGTCAGAGGTCACTCTCTGCCGGTAGAAAATTGCTTTCTATAACAGAAAATCTACTGGGGAAAAGGAAGGATGTTTTGCAGCATAATGAGAATCTTTTTTAGATTTTTAAACTACTTTATTGTACATGCTGGACAGTACCACCAAACACACACACACACACACACACACACACACACACACACACACACACACACATACAGCAGTACCTGTAATTCTGTGAATTGTGTATGTTTATGTCAAACTCCCTGGATGTCTATGGCTGACCGGAACAAAATTAATTTCCACATGTGTGGACGATAAAGGCATTCTATTCTATTCTATTCTATTCTATTCTATTCTATTCTACTACTTCTTATGTTTCCTGGTTACAGGTCGGCTGGGTGTTTACCTACAGCAGTGAAGTCCACAGGGACTCAGCGTGCCTTAGGTCACCATGGCCTAAGCTCTGCGTCAGCCAACGGAGGTCAGAGGTCAGGCAGAAGTCACTAGGCTATAAGGTCAGATGGGTCTCTCTACCATAACAATCGTTTTATACAATAGAAACTCTGGTAGAAGAAGAAGTTTTTCAGTGCAAGGTGCCTACAGCTGCAAATAAGTTAAAATACGAAGAGATGAAACTTTAACGATCCCCGTGGGGGAACTGGGAAATAGTTCAATATGTGACTTTGTTTTTTGCCTTTTTTTAACTTTTCTCTTTTCACACTTGGGCAGTAGTGCCTCCTAATTGAGTACAGAAATACACCTAACAAGGCGCCCAGCCTCACTTACAAATGGCTCCAGCCCCACTCATCCTTCTTGTGCTGACCTTTACGGGGTTATTTTACGGTTTTGTGGAGGACCGGCTTGTATGGTCGGTTGAGCCCAGTATTTATGTTTTATAGGTTTAATGGCAGAGCAGCAACAGCCAAGAAAGTGCCTCTACTGTACTAAGGGCGACTCTCTCTCTCTCACTCTCTCTCTCGCTCTCCCTCTCTCTCTCTCTCTCTCTCTCTCACTTTCTGCCTGTCTGTCTCTCTCACCGTAGCAGTGGGGCCGACAGGAGGAACTAATGAAGAAACAACAGACAAAAGGTAGGGAGAAAAACAGTAGGGAGCAAGAGAGGAGTAAGAAAAGAGAAAGATAAGGACCGGTGTGGCTGCTGTTTTGGCTGCTGCTGTTGTTGATTTCAGTCCACTGTCTGTCACTCTCTTTGGAGAGAAAGAGAGACAGGAAGAGAGTTAAGAGAGAGAGGGGGAGAGAGGAACCTAGCAGTGAAAACAATTGTAACAAGCTTCACAGAAAGGGAGAGATGCAGTGAAAAAACAGCAGCCAAACAACGGCCAACTCCAGCTCATGCAGGGAGAGAATGAGAGAGAGAGAGAGAGAGAGAGAGAGAGAAAGACAGGTAGAGAGATGAAGAGAGAGACAAAGAGAGAGAGAGACAGAGAGAGATACAGAGACAGACAGAAAGATAGAGAGAGACAGATGGAGAGACAGACAGAGAGAAAGAGAGACCGAGAAGCAAATACAGAGACAGAGAGCTAGAAAAAGAGCACCAACCAAACAACAACCAACTCCAGCTGTCACAGTAAGAGAGAGAGAGAGAGAGAGAGAGAGAGAGAGAGAGAGAGAGAAGGAGAATCAGAGAAAGAGCTACAGACTGAGACAGAGGCCTAGAGCAGTGAAAACAACAGCAACCAGAAACATCCGCCAGCAGCGGCTCCGGCACTGGCAGCGAAACCACTCCGTGTGCTCCAGGTGAGGTGTTTGAAATCAGTGAAACAGCAGCCGCAGATTGTTTATGGAAGACAGAAGGCTGAGCTCTCGGCACAACACCTTGATGCTTTAAATGCTCCAGAGAAAAATCGCATAACACCTGATCTGCACAACTGGCACAAAATCAAGTGCTGAAAAGCAGCGGAGCCCACGGATACAAAACTGGAAGGTGAGAGCCGAGCGGGAAAAAAAAAAACCGGAAAAAACATGCTTGTGGGGTACATACTCAACGCCCACTTGTAGATTTCAATCCAAAATATGTATTTTTGTGTTGTTGTGAGCCACATCTAAGCGTCTAGTTTGTATTTTTGCGAGCCTGTTTGTTTTCCATGATGGCTTTCACACATTCAGCGGACTCCACTGCCTATAGGTTTTAAAATGGTAAGAACTGATAACGTTGTAGCGCTAAGAGGCATGAAGATACACCGATAGCACCGCTGGAGAGTTAGCTGTGCCCGACAACACTGGATGGCCTGTGTGTATCTGTAACAGAGTAGTGGGAGGAAGAAATGCTCCTTTCATCTCTTCTTCTCGTCTTTCTCCTCTCCTTTTTGCTCTATTCTGTCCTCACATCACCCTTCCCTGCCTCTGTCTTCTCCCACCACCACCTCCTGTTCTTCTTTCTGCCTCCTCTTTTATATGTATGCTCTTTTACAGCATATAAAATGCCATTTGGTGGTATATAATATATGCCGTTTGGTGGACGCTTTAATCCAAAGCTCCACACAGTTCCCAGAATACCCAGAAGGCCCATGTGGTGCAGCTATCAGCGCAGCATTTTGATGCTCTAAGTGAGAGAGAACACAAAACATCTAATCAGTCGAACTAGACGAGAATCAAACGCCAAACATCGCAAAGCCCGCTTATGCCCCTCGAGGACTGAAGGTATTAACCAATGAGCCAAAAAAACTTTGAAAAGATTTTGAGTTCCAAAGCAAAGTCTCTTTCTAACAAGCCTGCTCTGAATATTTATTCTAAGTCTTCAGTTTTGGCTCATTGGCTGAATAACTTAATACGCATATTTTTCTTTTTCTTTGTTTGTTTCTGAGCCTATTTTTTGCTTTGTTTGCCTGCACAATCTGCCACGTCTTTCCAACCGTACACTCTTTTGTAAGAATAAAACAAGCATAACTAATAGTATATTCATGGAGTGGATTCAGACTGTGGGGGGGGACACGCGTGAAAGAGACGTGGAGCTGGGTGAAGCAGAGAAGGAGACGAGGAGCTTCTCCAAAGGGAAGGCGAGGTTTGAGAGTGGGAGAGCGAAGGGAGAGGCAAAGTGACACTCTTTATTGGGTGTTACATGAAGAGAGAAGAGTGAGAGCTGAAAAGGCCGGTGTCCTCTATTCCACCTCACACACGTACCCACACACACACACACAGACACACACACACACACACACACACACACACACACACACACACCGTACACACAAAGTCCTAATCAGGATGAATGAGATTTGCTCTTCAACGAGGACAGATCATTATATTATGAGACAGCTACATTATTGCTCTGATCCCACTGTTTTAACAGCTTAAAGTGCAGTGCGTGTGTGTGTGTGTGTGTGTGTGTAGTGTGTGTGCATGCGTGTGCGTGCGTGAAAGAGAGACCCATAATGATTAAAGGGGAACATTGCACCCAAATGTCAGCCCATAACAGCGTTAATTGGCTAAAATGAGTTTCTGAGGTGATGGATGTTGATAATTGTCTTGCTCCATTTGCTTGTTCCTCATCCCAGCACACATGAGCATGTGCACATACAAATGAGGCCCACCGCACGCCGAAGATCACATCTAAGCTGGCACGTATTGTATGGGCGGTGCCTGCATGCAGACACAAACAGGCTCCGCAGGTAGGAAGGTAGGTAGGCAGCACACACATCAGGGAATATACACACACGCACGTGCAAGCACTCACATGCAAATGCACACACACATAAATGCATGCATACACACACATATGCAAACACACCGTGCTTACTAATCCCCCTAAAGCTTTGGCCAGGTTGATGCTGTAGTAAACAATTGTGTCTCTAGGCTAGGGCATGCTGTCCAATCTCATCTTCGTGTGTGTGTGCGTGTGTGTGTGTGTATATATGAGACCATGCATATGAGTGTTTATGCCCTGATGCATGTGATGTTGTCCTCAGAACCAATTTACAAACAGACCTCCTGTCTGCAGACCATAATCACACGGCTAACACAGATTCCCGGCCAGCAAATCATTATCTACTCACAGCTAATATCGGCCTACAGTTACCAAGCCATTACACATGTATGTGTGCACAGGACCCCAGGTAGCAAGCCATTACTTTCGCAAACAAACAGCCCGGCCCTCTATACATGGCTGCCAGAGACTGTGCCATACTCCATAAACAGCTCTCAATAATTCATTACAGCGTGAATAGTAAACAGGAGCGTGGGCTAGATGGGATGAAATCGGATGCTCTCGTATTCTATAAATCGTAACTGCTATGAGACAGAAAACACAAAACCCATTAATCACAAACTCCTCAAGCCAACTGGATGTTTGTTTGATCATTCACAACCAAATGAGATGTGTTGTAATGTTATAGACTTCTGGGCATTTCAGCAAAGCAATCTGATTGGTCAAAGATGCGTACCATGCTGCTTACAATCCAAATTTTAGTGGTAACAAGGGAGGCAATTAGCGATCTCTCTTGTTTTTTATTCTTATGTATGTATTACTTTACTCTCCCTGTGGTTACTGCATCACAGTCCCACCCATGATTAATGTACACAACCTCCGCTCAGGTTTTATTGCTATAAAACACAATAGTGTCTGCTCTTTCCAGGAACAGAAGAGGACTGAACAGGTAAATCCAGGTGAAAACAATGATCCCTCTTTGATTTCACCCAGTAAATCCACTTCAGCCGTGAAGGGGAGTTACAGATGAAAGGAAGGAGACAGATTAAAGTAGGAACTTTAGGGCTGTGAGGTGGCTTGAGGTGCAGCTCAATATTAGGTTGGTGCTCCTAATGTTTCCTGCGCTCGGTGTACATCATTTTGCCGTCAAGCCAGTAGCACTAAACATAAAATACTGCTTATCCATCACACTAATATGGGTTGCAACAGTTAAATATCTCTCCCTCCCCCATCTCTCCCTACTCTAGGTTAATAGGCAAAAGCGATTCAACACAACAGCGGGAAATATTGCAGATGTTAAGTAAGTGTGTTTAAGTGAGCGGGCTGATCTATAATCTCTTCCCTAATGAGAGTCATTTTTCATTGGTGAGCTGTTTGCATAAGCAAACTTCCATCGTGTGTGCATGTGTGTGTGCCTTGCATGCTTATGCCTATGGTTTTTTTTTTAATGGACAGAGAGCTTCACAGCCACTTAGGAATGAAATGGCGATGACAGTATGCTCTAGCAAGCAGTTGAGCACTCTGAAATGACACCAAGGGATTACTAATGCGACACAATATTGGAGTTCGAAATGATCCTCTGCAGTGGCATAAGTTCAGGTATACTGTGTGATGTTATGCTAAAGACTATTTAACTATTTTAACATGCTCCCTTTTCTAGTGATCGGGATATGTTATAATGGCTAAGACGCTCTCGTCTGGAACCATATGTACCTGTACTGACCAAAAGTCTAATCCAGGCATCCTAGTTCACCAGGCTAAGATGCTGTTGAGGAAGAAATGGAAACGTACCTATACTAAGCAATACTCCTATATGTAACCTTTGACCCATATTTACACCTCAACTCTGCTTCATCATTATAAGATTAAACTCTAAAAGTAAAATCTTGTGTGTTTCTCATAGAACTGTGAGCCTGGAATGTGCAAATGCCCAAATGTATGTCTGTATTGACATAATCATGAATATTCAACACTATAAAACTCTGTGTAATCACCCAGATTTTGAGTTCCTCGCCTCCCAACCTTCAGATTGAATAAACCTGTCAAACTGCCAGTCTCTCATCCTGAGTTTTCTTCCACAACGCAAACCATGTAACTGCGTGACGTCCTGAGTTCAACCTTTGTCACACGTCATCCCCTACTCTCTCCCATCTTTCCATTCTCTCTCCACTGTGAACTATTAAAGGCAAAAATGCCAAAACAATATCAAAAAATATGTAAATATCAAATCCTGCCAGTACTTTCTCTCTTGTGTCACGTCTATCTGTATCCCTCTCAGCCCCGCTCCCGTCTCAATAATGAAAAAACTAATAATAATAATAATGCGAGTAAGCTAGTCTCCTTTCTGGAAAAGACTACAGACAAGCAATATGGAGCTGTGATATTGTATTTTAATGCACACCCTATCAAGACACATTACTCTTTTATGACAAGTTACAATTGGTGCTCTCTTTGCACACAAGTTAATTTCCTCTGGAGTTGCTATATTACTGTCTCTAGCTTTGTTAATGGACATAAAGACTTCATGGCCACTTACAAATGAAATGCCACTGACATTCTGCCCTAGGAAGCTGTAAAGCACTCTGGGATAAAATTACAGCAGTATGACCATAAGCTCTATCAAGCTGGGGAGCACTGCTGGGTGAATGACACTATGTGATTACTAATGAGGCACAATGGAATTAGGAATGATCCCAAACAGTATCAAACCGTGAAGTTTCATCATGAAGTTTAAGTACTAATAGGGGTTTGAATATTGAGCGACTATTTCATCATGAAAGACTCTTTTCAGCACAGAGTGGAGAAGATAGATGAAGGGTGAGTAGAGGCAGGCTGGCAAGCAGCGGTATGGATATAGATGAGAGGCGGAGCTAAGTGGGGAAAAAGCAAGAATGAAACTTAAATGAGTACAGACCATAGAAATAGAGTACAGAGTATTCAGACTCACCCACCCACCCAAACCCCCATAAATTCCCATACAAAACATGTATTTTTAGATCAGTGGACCAAGTCTAAACATCTATTTTGTGTCTTTGTCAGCCTGTCATGATGGTAGCCATGTTGACTTTTACACATGTGGTTGTTTCTGCTGTTAAGACACTAAATTGGTCAGAATTTAGCAGCAAGGTGGCGTAGAGACCCTACTGAAAGACCCGGGTTCAAGGGCCTCAGTCCACTAGCATCCGCTCTGCCGAAGTGTCTTTGAGCAAAACACGACGACCCACCAGCTCCAGACATGCGGTGATGTAGCTGAACCTCCTGTCCCACCCAACGAAAGGGGACAAGCAGAACAAAGAGAATTTCCCTGCATGATCAATTCTTCAATCAATGTTACTGTATTGTATTTTAATGTTTCTGTACTATTTTCAATCTTAATGTTCCTGTACTTTCTGTTTTAACCCCAAAAGACTAGCCAGGGAGACGGGTTGCAAATTAGCTTTGGCTAGAAACCCGCATGCATAGCATCTATTTTGTATTTTATATATGAAACAATGTTTAATGCATTCGTCCCTGTTAAATAAATGAGTAAATAAAAAAAATGAAGTATTACATTATTTGTAATTCGTACAGGCATAAAGCGAGGCTGCTAGCGTGTTAGCTGTACCTACAAACACCCGGGCGGCTCAAGGGCACTGGCTATGCCTGTCAGTGAAATTCACATTTTGGCTGTTGTAATAAATACTAAATATTGAAAAATAATAGCTCCAAAAGGTTCCGAGTTGAGGGTTTTCAGAGTCTTTCAGAGAGTCTTGAATCTATAACATTTGGGTTCATAGTGATCCCAAATACACAGAAAAAGTTGATTTAAATGTGGGTGGTTATTACTATAAACTTTCTTTTCTTGGCACTATGTATCTTATAATAATAATAATAACTTTATATAATAATCTTAAAAAAAAGAAAAACCTTAATCTAACACACAGCAGGCATTCATCTGAACTTTGACATTCAGTCAATGGAAACATCCACTGGTATGGTAATACGATACGATTACCGATGTGATGGGATTTCTGCGCCCACCCCCCCACCCACCCCCACCCCCCTACCCCCCCCCCCCCCCCCCCACCACCACCACCACCACCACCCCCCACCCCCCTTTGCATTGTGTTTCCAATCAAGCCGGCCTCACACACAGCAAACGCCATTGAGGCTTTGATGCATTGCAGCAGCCAGCCGGTGGGTTGAGTGAGTGAAGAGGCTCTCCAGCTGCTGTCTCTGTCATTATAACAGCGCTCCACACCTCGCCGCACCGCAGAGCACTTATTCCAACACAACAGGGGAAGAGCATCAGCATTATATCAACTGTGCCTACCACAGCAGAGAGAATGGAGTGTCAAGAGTCACAGAGGAGGAGAAAATGGGTTGATAGACGGAGAGGAGAGGAGGGGGACGCTGAGGGCTTATGGGAGCCGGTTGTTGACTCTCCAGTGTTCGCTCTCTCACTATTGTCTTCCTCTCTCTCTCTCTCTCTCTCTCTCTCTCTCTCTCTCTCCACCGCTCTCTCTCCTCAGTGAATTGCAGAAGCTCTATACTTCCCCGTATCCTCCAGAGGCCGGAGATTGTGGGAATCGGAGATGCTACGCTTCCAGAGTAGAAGGTCAAGGGGAGGCCAGACACACTAGAAAGTCTATCTTCTCTCGTTATGACCTACTTGCCCTCCATCCATCCGTACTTCATTCCTTCCGTCCTTGTTGCCTCTCCTTAACTTTCTATATCCTCCTCCCCTCTGTGAACTCTGGCCACTTATCACAATAAGACCAATAACCACCAATGTAAACACAAAAAATATTGTATTTTCAGGTTAGCTTATATTTTATTTTCTTGAAAAGATATTTTCCTGTGACTCAGCGTGATACCGCTCGCTTTAATGTATACTATACATTTTTCTCTACCAGCTTGAAAGGGTGAGTAAACTCTATTTCAGAAATGAAAACGGTGGGCACAGTGAGTTCAGATGTGTTTACCCTCAACTACATTCAGGCTTTCGCTCTCTCCCACTCACTCTTTCTATTGCTTTCACCCCCAGATCCTGTACCTTTTCACCTCTGTCTATCCCTCATCCTCCTGTAACTCATGTGTCATTTTTGATGCTAATTTGAGCTTTGACAAACAGGTTATGGTTGTTGTTCAATCTTGTTTCTTCCGACTGAAGAGTATTTCCCGAGTTAAGCAATTTGTTATCCTTTTGGTAAGGAAAAGGTCATCTATGCTTTCATCTCTTCTCTCTGAGACTACTGCAACTTTCTGTGTTCCTGCCTCAGTCAAAAGTCTCTCTCTCGCCTACAGCTTATCCAGCTGCTAGGATTCTTATTGGAACAAAAAAGACAAGCTCACATGACCCCAATTTTAGCTAGCTATGTTAACTCTTCAAAACAAGGTAACGTTATGAAAGGCAATACCAAAGCAGCAAAAAATACATGATTTGCTTGTGCAAAACTTTGTAGCTGCATGAGACCCCGACGTAGATACAATCGGAGGCTCTCACGCTGCCAATAATCAGTGCGAATAGAGCGACATATCAATAGTGTGAATGAACATTTAAGCTGGCTAAATCTGTATCATTTAAATCACTTGTTAAGACTCATTTTTAAAGCACTAAGTAATTGCTTTTTTCATTAATTGAATTTGACCTCCTTTTTATGGTTCTGGCCTTGCTTTTATATCTCATCTTGCTTTTACTGCTTTTCCTGTTGATTTTATCTGGCTTTGCTTTTTACTCCTTTGCAAAGGGCTTTGTAACTGTGTTTAGAAAATTGCTATATAATTAGTAGTAGTCTTAGTAGTAGTAGTAGTAGTACTAGTAGTAGTGTTTAGTATTAGTAGTAGTAGTATTACTAGTAGTAGCAGTAGCAGTAGTAGTAGTAGCAATTGTAAAAGTAGCCTAGCAGTAGTCAAAGTAGTAATAGTAGTTGTTATAGTTTTGTGTAGCCTAATAGTAGCCTATAGTGGCAGTAGTTGTAGTAATAGTAGTAGTAGCAGTAGTTATAGTTGTAGTAGACTAATAGTAGTAGTAGCAATATTAGAAGTAGCCTAGTAGCAGCAATAGTAATAGTAGTCGTAGTCAAAGTAGTAATAGTAATAGTTAAAGTTGTAGTAACCTAGTAGTACTAGTAGCAATAGCAATAGTAGTAGTAGTCAAGTAGTAATAGTTATAGTTGTAGTAGACTAATAGTAGTAGTAGTAGTAGTAGTAGTAGTAGTAGTAGTAGTAGTACCAATAGTAATAGTAGTAGTCATAGTAGTAGTAATCATATAGTGCTAGTGGTAGCAGTAGTAGTAATAGTAGTAATAGTCGGAGTAGTTCCAGCAGTAGGCTCCTTCTAGTAGTCGTGTTAGTCGCAGTAATAGTATTTTTCTCTCTTTCTGTCCGGTACTCCCTGTTCTCCTCTGTCCTCTCCCTCCTCTCCTTCCTGCCTCCATGTCTCAGTCTGAATAATGCAGAGTGGAGGTGTGTGGTGCTGGAGCCCCTGTGGAGCCGGGGCCAGGGTAGCAGCTGTCCCTATCAAGCCTCTCCTCAGAGCTGTCACGGCCTGTCTGCTCCACGGCTAATCACTTCCTACAGGCCTGCAGCATGGGACCGCCGCTGCTAATGTCGTCACCGGCCGGGCTGCAGAGGCTGCAGGACGAGCGAAATGGCTTGGTATGCTGATGAGTGCTTGTGCGTGTGTGTGTGGGTGTATGTGCGTGGGTGTATGTGCGTGTGGGTTTGGTTGTGTGCAGGTGTGTGCTTAGCTAGCGGCTCAGCGGATGTGCTAATGCCTCAGGAAGTGTAATATGGGTCACGTATACACACACACACACATGCCACACACACGAACACACAGACACACACATACACCATAACCATTACCATAACCCCTTCGTTCCCACCTGCCAGAACACATTTGCCACACAAGGAGTTACTCATCTGTGTGTAACAAGCTAATGGCTAAACGTGTCACACACCAGCACACATGGTTGTATGAAAGTGGCCATTTGCAATGAAACACACTTGACTCTAGCATGTTCAGCTGATGTAAACAGTAAAGCCTGGAGATGTATCCTGAGGCAAAAAATCCTTTCCTCTCAGCGCACTGTGGAAATGTTTGAATTTTTTGTGTCGTGTCGTTGTTGTTTTGATGGTTCTGTTGTGGTCGTCGGCTCCGCCAGGCTCTGCGGTGAATACCGCTGAACCAACTGTCAAAAGAGATGATTAATTATCTGTCACTCCAGCCATGCGACAAATTGGTAAATAAATTTGCCTTCTGGGCTTTCGGAGGCCGGTCCGCACTCGAATAGTCACAAACAGAAAAGACACAGATAGAGACAAGGAGGTAAAAAAGACACATAACAGGAAAAAAGAGGGACGAGAGAGAAAAGGGGTTTTGCTAAGAGAAACGAGCTGAGTGAGTGGAGGCTGGGTCAGTGTTACAGGGGAGTGAATGAGTAACACACTCCCTACCTCAAAAACTACTGCTGTAGTGCCCCTGAGCATGTACAGCACTTAACCCCCAACCACGGAGAACTGGCTGTGTGCAAATAATGGCTAAATCAACCAGGCTAGAAAAAGAGAGATACTGATGTCTTGTGGTGTGGGTGTAGGTCAGTTCAGTTTACTGTTACGAGTAAAAGTGAATCGTCCAGTGAGATGGATTTTTTTTTCCAGATTTAGGTTACTGTGACACAGTAATCTGTCTTGCCTTTCTAAAGTTTAGTCCTGCCTCTACTCCAAAACTCTCTGAGTTGTAGCTTGAGAAGTCAGCTCAGTTAACCTGAATAAACAGCTGGTTTTCGGCTTTGTTAGCCAACTAGCCAGCAGACTAATTTAGCAAAGCAACCAATGTTAATGTTAACAGGAGAAGACTAGCAACTGCTAACATCAGCTTCTACTAGATGTGTTTGCTACCATGTCTGTTCAGTTTTGTTGATGCAACCAAGTTGTACATTAAGACGCACAATCATCTGTTTTAAGTCACTCTTGCCCAAGTGCTGAGGACCTCCAACATGGCTGCCAGAGGGAGCATTACGTCACCTGAAAGCCAACTACTGCTCCAGTGGAACTCAGCAGAAGACTGTGGTAGAAATGGGCAGCTCCCAGGTTTGAACAGAATACGTCTGAAGCAGGGATTTGATGAAAAGAGCATACATGCTCAGCAAATAAAGGTTTAAAAAAAAAGTCTCCAGACAGTCAGAGAGAGAAAAGCATACCATCAGACAGTCAATAAGAGACAGACTCCTTCACAAGGTAGGCCTATAAGACAAACAAAGAGCGAGAGGCAGGTATAATAAGTGGGCGTAGAATCACAGACAGACAGAGATACAGGTGTATAAACAGTCGGGGAGATGGACAGGAAGACAGACAGAGATATGAATAGGCAGTGAGACAGGAGGCGTGACAGTGCAGCGAGGCATATAAAGGCAACTGGTGCCGCCGCGCTGCTCCTTGCCCCCGCGGCGCACAGAGCGAAATGAAGCGGGGGAGAGGGGAGGCGGGAAACGAGAAAAGAGAGAAAGGCCGGGTATGATTGACTAGAGCAAAGATGAGAAGAAGTGAAAGGAGAGGAGGAAGAAAAAAAAAAGAAGAGACGGGGAGACGAGGAAGAGGGTGGATGGAGAGAGTTTAGACTGGGGGAGGGGGAGGGGGGAAGGCTGAGCGTGCCAAAAAGGCGACAGGCAGACAAACAAAAGACTGTCACCGACTACATTTATTCCACCGGGTGACTTCAACCCTTAACAAACTCCCTGCATGATTGTGTGTGTGTATGCGCGCATTTGCCTGTGTGTGTGTGTGTGTACCTTAATGTGTGCGCGAGAGTGCCTGGTTACCTGTGTTTGTGCACACTCTTGCCCGTGTGTGTGTGTGGATGGCTTTGTGCGCCTGTGTGTGTGTTTAGGCATACATACAATATGTATACACAACTGCCAGTGTGTGTGTGTGTGTGTGTGTGTGCGTGTGTGTGCCCTCATCTTTGAGTGTGTGCCCTCTAACAAGCTGAACATTTGTCAACAAAGCCGGGAAGCAGTTGTTGTTTGTCAGTAAGCAAGAAGAGGTCTGCAGAGGGAGCACACAGACACACTGCCAGCTACCGCATAAGCAAGGTGTGTGTGTGTGTCTAAGTGTGTGTGTTTGTGTGTGTGTGTATCAGCACCCCCCACCACCACTTGATTTGGCTTGTTAGCGCTGGAGGCTTCTGGGGGGTTAGCAGAGCCAAGAGTCATCCAGTCATCATAGCTGCTTCATGCAGACGATTAATGCATGGCTCATTTAGCCGGGACCCAGCCCAGTGAATCGCTCATATGCCTTTTCACTCCTTTTTGCTCTTTAACCCTCTGATCATTGGACTTTTGTGATTTATGGGGCTGGCAGTGGGTTTCCCTGGGGCGCTGAATTCACGGCTCAGTGGTTTCTAACCAGCGGTCCTGGCCCCATCCCAGAGTCATAATAAGGAAAGCTTGGAACAAGATGAATAGAAAATGGTATTTAGGATATTAAGTATTTTACAGATATGGCTGCATCTGCAGTGGAATAATTATTGAATGCCATTAAATAGCATTTTCATTGACTTCTAGTCTCCCGACAGACATGTAATGAGCATTTGATGGATGTTTGCACATGGCCCATAACCGCATTTCCATGCCTAACATCTGGATGATAGGAACAGTAATTTTGTCAGAGTGGGTTAGAGCAGAACCACTGGTAGGTTTTACTGTAGATGCCATACAGTTGCCTCTTTCCTTGAACTAAAAATGTTTCCTATACATATGAAACAATGTTCACCTCTATATCACAATTTTAAGATGCCAAACAAAAATCACCTGTCCTGTAATCACAAATTACTTGGCAATGACCATGGAACATGAATGCAGAGCTTCTACATATATATACGGGGATAAAGGTTTGACAAGAAGGTTTGGGACCACGGACAAGGGGGATGTTACAAATACAGTCTACATTCCATATACAAACATAGAGGATATTCACGAAATATGTAAAAACTACACCACAACTATGTCAACATACTGTGTGTGTTTGCCTTTTCAAGTGAGCTGTCACTTTCTTTTCTAGTCGCCTCTTTCTATTGAACACCTGCCAAAAACAGAAGGATTTCAGTGTTACAGCTCTTAGCAGAGAGACAAGCCAGTGTCACTACTCTTTACAGAAGAACTTTCTTCAAACTAAACTTTTTTTTAAAGGCAAAGAAAACATGAAATTTTCACATCGCTGCGCCTGTTAGAGTCAAAACTGTTGCACTACATTATTAGTGCATGTCATGACAGCTGCCTCAACACATTGATCTCAGTGTTGTTGGCAGCTTCTTCAATTACATTTTGAACATTAGGCAGCACATGCTGAGTTGTAGCTCACACTTATGTAATTAGACCTGTTTTCACTTTGTTGTATTTTAACAGTGTGAACCTCCCTGCCACTAAAGTAGTTTTTCACAGCTGTCTATCTTAAAATGGTTTCACTGCAGTCGCTATAGGAAGACTGACTACATTATAGATGGCACAGAGTTCTATAGCTGAATAACAGAGAACCCCTTGTTTTCAATAAGTTTTATAGATGACAAAGCCGTAGCAACCACAAGAGGAACTACCATATTAATAACCAAAACGGGGTTCAATACTATTTGCAAATAATTCTTAAGGTCATGGTATACTTGCTGCAGAAACTAATTTCGTCAGGCTTGTATGGACAAAAGGTCACGTTTGCAGAAGAAAACAAAGCTCTGTATTGTTTTGGACTAGTTTGGCCTTGCTGGACAAACTAGTTAAATTCTTCGCACACCAGCCTCCACTATGCAAGCTTCTGCGATTGGTCTAAAATATCACATAATAGGTTGTGTTGCCTTGTGGAAAAGCATCTCTGTTTCTTTTTACGGTTAACTGCCTCTGTTTACATCTCTGTGCTAACATGTTGTGGTCTTCTCTTTCTCGGCTCGGCTTGCTGAGCTCGTTAGAGGATATCTGCATCTTTGTGATTGAACAAACAGCTTCTAAATCCTCATTTTCCCTCAGCCTCCTTTGTCGCTCATTCACCGCCGCCTTTGTTATTGTTATTCTCATAGTTTTTGGCACTGTTAATTCCAGTTTCCTGAGGTTACGGTTACCTCTTTAATCTTCCTGCACCCCCACTGGCGTGGAGTATAAATAAACGAACAATACGAAGCCACAGCGAATATACAGAACTTTGTGCACTGTGCCGTGCTTCTATTTCTGGCAAAGTTGACTTTGTTGTTAGTATACTGCAGGCTGTAGAGTTTGCTTTAACTATCTTGGAGCACCAGATGGGTTGGATTTGCTGTACTACATCTGGCCAATTTAGGAAGTGTCTGATAAATTGTCAATCACAAAAAAAGTATACTTTCCTCAGACACTGAAAAAGTCTAAAACTTCTGGTACATGTATTTTCCTATGCGACAACACCCCATCCATCTGGTTCTCCATGTAAGTTAAAACAGACACTAAGATTGACTAGCAGGTACAAGTTGACAGACAATACATCAGCAGACCTACAGCTTCACCCTATATGCTTAGCCTGACACTCAAATACAGACTGGAGGTGCATTAGAAAACAAAAAATGACAAAGTGAGGTGCAAAAGGCTCAAAAACTTGCAAAAACTGGAATAATAGCCAGCACATTCCCCCAAAATAGAGTTGTGACGACTTTATTCTAAACATGTTTAAATTGAACATGTTTCAGCTGATAAAGGCAGTATACTGTAGCTAAAACATGTTAAAGATAGTTAATTCACTGTGCTGGCTATCTTTTCAGTGTTAGTCCGACACTTCTGTGCATTTCTAAAGTGGGTGTGGCTAGAGATTCAGATTCTTGTTCCACGCCAGCTAGTGAAAGCCTTTTCTTATAGTATTTCTTATAGCATGCAGATAATATACAGCCACTACGAACTGCAGCATTTTCACAATCTCACTTAAAGTACGTATCTGTCTACCTTATGGCAGTTTCATTGCAGCAGCTGGAGATTGATTATGCACTGTCAGATCAGAGAATATGGAGTGTTTTGTTGCGTCATAAAATATTACGAGAGCCGTTATAAAAGCCATCATCGTCTCTTCGTTACCACTCCTCTTTCACCTGCTTCCTTCCCAGACTCCCTCTGCCTAGAAAGAGAGCGAGAGAGGGGAGGAAAGCAACAGGAACGCCAGAAGGAAACGCAGGAAATTGAAAGCTAGGAAAGGATGAAAGGAGAGGGAAGATGAAGTAGAGAAATGCACCAGATGAGAAATAGCAGGAGTTGGAGCGAGTGGTTCAGCATCTTGGAGGAAGGATGAGGAGGAGACAAGGGAGACAGCAAAGATGAGTGTAAATTTTGTCAAACAGTTGTCTCTCCATGCAAGTGCACTGCATAGCAAATGACTCCTCTCTCTCTCTCTCTCTATCTCTCTCTCTCTCTCTCTCTCTCTCTGCCTCTTCCACTCACTCAACTCTCATTACGATACAAATGCAAGCAGCCATCTCAGAAATGTCTCTAAATGTAGCTGACAAAAACTAAACTAAGACGTCACAAGTTTCTGCTGAGCAAAACGGAATTAAATGAAAAACTAAAGTGAAAACTAAAGTGAGCGGAATTACTAAAATGTGACTAAATCTAATGAAATCTAAAAGAGGGCTGCAGAATGCTGCAACATGCTGTAATAGATTTGAACACAGTGAGATCAAAACATGATCCGGCTTGTCAGATATACGTGTGCGGAGCTGAGGTTGCGTTGCTCCGAGGGAGAGATTACAACACCTTGACTTAGCCCCAATTACCAGGAGTGATCTCTAATTGGGTTTGTTCCACAGGGTTCAGGCAAAACTTCCCATGCTACTGAGCGTGTAAGTTTGACGCTTGTGGTGGTGCAGGACGCCCACAGGTCATGAAATCTGTGGAATAACATGTCATTTTGTGTTGTTTTTTTTCATATAGAGTGTCAGTGAATGTAATAAACTATCTGTCAGTCATGGAAATTTATTCAGTCAGTCACTCAGTCATGGTATTTTTTTTTTTTTTTTTTTACAAATGAGTCACTTACAGAAGAAATAACCATAAACAGGATGTATTTTTCAGCTTTTTTTCCAACACATTCTGCAGCTTATTGCATCATATAGCGCCCACCAGCTGGTTTTACATTCATTCATCCCTTTAAACCCTTTCTCAATCAAAAACCATGGCCAGGAATATGTCAGGAATGTGGGTCATGGAAATGCTAGTCATGCAAACTCATGGAAAAGTAAGGGAGTTTTACACTTGTCTCAGGCTGGAAACCCAACTCTGATTAAACTCTCCAGTCATGCCAAAAAGGATCTGCAGTTGCCATTCAAGTGTTGTCAGGAAGGCCTTCCCCTCTCCATACACCCACACCATTCAAAAGAGGGGTTGTCCTTTCTAGAAACATGAAGGTCCATCCATCCCACAGCCAGATGCAGCTCTCTCTCTCTCTCTCTCTCTCTCTCTCTCTCTCTCTCTCTCTCTCTCTCTCTCTCTCTCTCTCTCTCTCTCTCTCTCTTCCTCTTTCTCTCTCTTTCTCTCTGGTGAAAGAAGAGGACGTGTAAACCAAGTGTGCCTTCTAGCGGCGACTCTGTTTCTTTGCGTGCGTGTGTGTGCGCGTGCGTGCCAGCTTGCTGCAGTAATCCAATGTGCCACTTACGGTAGAACACGTATTCTGTGTAGCTGGACCAGATCTTGTCCTCTGTGTGCTGGTTGACAAACGAGGCAGTGACTGACGAGTTGCAGGCCACCATCTGGAAGCCGCACTCCGACAGCATGTCAAAAGCCCGCTCCAGGTGCTTGAACTTGAGGTAAAACCGGGAGGTGTACCGGTCCGGGGTCCTGTCCGGGTCCCGGCTCTCGTTCAGGGTCTCCCCGAAAACTTCTTTGGCCAGCGCCACCCTCCCGCATATCAGTATCCGAGGTACCCTCCTGAACTTGGCGTCGGTCTGGCTCTCTCGGCCCATGGTGCACGACCCCCGGTACCCCACCGTGATGAAGCCGCTTTTTCTGTCGGCGGGCACGAGGGAGGGCGGCGGGCACACCCGGTGGTCGCTGCCCTGGGAGCCGTCCTCATAGTCGCTGTGGAAGTAGTCGTCCGGGCTGTGCTTGAAATCCTCCGGGGTCAGGAGCTTCACCAGGTCGGGCAGCTGGAAGTACTCCGCCTCTTTCCTGAGCCTGCCTTTCTCCGGGAAGTGGTCGGGCAGGACGACTTGCCTGTCTCGGAGGTAGTCCAACACATAGCGGAATAGAAACCCGTCTCTGTCGATGAAGTAGCGGCCCTTGGGGTCCCTCGCCAAGTCATTAGACGCGTCTTTTTTGGCGGAGAAGATTTTGCCCAGTAATGAATTCGGGGTGCCTACCAGAGTTGAGTGACGCGTGTAATAAACCTGCCCCCCTACGTTTAATTCAACAACATCTGGGAAACTGTTCTGAACTGATCCCTGCTCTTTGGGGTTAGTCCTACAGTTTCCACTCAGCGCCATCGTCTCCGTCATGAACAACTACGAAATACCCCCCTATTCCTATAATAAAAAAACCCAAAAAACGACGGATCAGTGTCCCAAAAGTTGCCCTAAGCTGTGTCCTCGGTTACAGTGCGTAAACGCAGGGCCTCCAGTTCAGCACACATCTCACAATAATATGAATAAGCAATTCTCATCGATCTATGGCCATCACCTACCAGTCTTTAGCTGTCGAAAATTGGGAATAATGGCAGTCCGGGAGTCCCTCTGTAAATGGGAAATAAATAAAAAAAGCCTAAGATGGGTGACTTGGAGGGGAAAACAATCAGTGCTGCGAGAGGAGAGAAATGTACCCGGGCGCATCAAAGGCTTGCATCAGTGACTGTAGGACTCCCATCGCCCCTGGGAAAAGAGCATTACCGAGGGAACCAATGGAGGTTATGAGTAGCCTATTTCACCGGATGAAAAAGAAACTTGTCTGGCTGCCCTATTTGCTTCTCGGAGCAATAGCCAACAAATAGAAAATCCCCTCTGCAAAATGGAAAAATAACAACCAGAAAAATACGCAGCTGAACGCGGGATAAAAAAGAAAAAGTCCACCAACAACTTCTGTTAGGGTATAGTCCAAAGGGAGGAAGGTGCTGATATGGTATTGTCACTTTCGTTTTATCTCCAACTTCCACTCGAACATCAGCCAATTTGCCCGGGCTGGATAGCAGGGGGGAGAATGCCTTTTTCTGTGGCGAGAAACTTCACAGAGATTGCACACGCAAACCCCGGGAGTCCTGTGTCGGTCTGTCTGTAGCCTGTCACTGCGAATACATCGTTTGCTCCGGATTGAATTAAAATAAATCCCCCTCCCAAAAAAATTCTTATCCTCAAGAGGCGTTAAATCTCAATCCTGGGCTTTGCAGAATAGCGGAGGACCGACCCGCAGCTGGCTGGGTTTACCGGGAGCTGTCCGCGGTGCTGAAACGAGCATCTCTCTTTCCCCCCCCCCTCCTCTCCTCTCCTCCCCTCTCCTCCTCTCCTCCCCTCTCCTCCTCTCCTCCCCTCCAGAGCAGGGTGGTGCCGCCGCCGCTGCTGCCTCCCCCACCGCCTGAAACACACGGAAAAATACATGTACTACAGGCGCAAGGGGCGACTCCAGGCTGCAAGAAGTGATGGAGTGGAAAATAAAAAGATGGGTTAATAAGTCCTGTCAGTAATCATCATAAGGAAGCAACCATTAAACAAAAATCAATTATATTTTAGATTACATTGTGACCCTATTATTATATAACTTATATCAGTTTGATGCTAATTACCATCATGTATACTAATGATGCCATAAAGATTTATATCAGCCTAAAAAAAGAGGGTATAGGAAAACTGAGGTTAGGTGGGTTTACCCTCCACTACATCGTTCCCATATGGGAATGTAAAGACTTAATGCTGACTTAATGATCATCTTTAGGCACTCACAGCAAGATGCATACTGGTACATACAAAGAAACTGTGGCAGATGGTGTTTGTATCCAACATTATCTTGATTGGCTAAACACTCAAAATGCCACTATTCGACCCAGAACTTGAATGGGAAATGGAATGGTGGAAAAAAAAAAGTAGAGGAACTGGCATGTGTAGCCCTACCTTACTGCAAAATGTTTGTGCTAATCCACTTCGAGTTAGAAGCCATCATGGAAGAGACCATGCAAACATGCTTTTATCACACCAAAATCATCTAAAATATTCACTAATACTTGTGGATTATGAACCCAGTTTCACATTTTGACTACCAAATAGACATGTCTTTTTATTTCTATTCATTTGTGGCGTTACCCTATCAGGAATAAAGCAAATCCCAGAATCATAATGGCTGGATAACTGCCACTGAGTTGTAACCATTTTTGTGAGATTTCTGTCGTGCAGTTTGTGAATGAGCAACAGCGCCCCCTTCTGTTCATCCTCTTCTTCTGTTCAAGACTGCTCTTTTCAGCACCATGGACAGCTACCCAGACTGCAAGCAAGGTATGTGTGTGTGTGTGTGTGTGTGTGGGGGGGGGGGGGGGGGGGGGGGGGGGGGGGCGTGTGTGTGTGTATTCAACTGCATTTTTGAAGGTTTGTCCTCAAAAAAGAGACATTACTGAAGCCATTATTTTATTTATTTGTTCTTTGTTCTTTATTTTTTACCAGGGAATTTGACTGAACATGTTTGAACTTTTCCAGTGACACCATGCTTCGCATTCACATACACAAAAAAACATTCAACATAAAAAAAAAACAGCAAAAAGTTCATTGAAGCCATGGGACAACAGTGACTCTTGACCTATAAAGTACAAGTAACTCGACTTTAGTTTTGCACAGAATCTTTTGTCAGGAATAGTAAAAACAAGACAACCAGATAATACAATAATAGTGTAAGTTACCTACACACTCATTGATGCAAGCCTACACCACCCTTCACCCCTGGACACACACACACAGACACACACACGCACACACACACACACACACACACACACACACTCATACATGCAGGTCCACATCAGGCCTTGCATTAAATATAAATACAGTAAAATAAGGTATAAAATACACAGTCAGCCGGATCTCATAAATCACTTAAGGCAAGCTCATATCATAAACAGGTTTAAAGACAGAATATTTTTTTATTTCAGCCCTCTGCCTGCCTCTCTGCTTTTTTATTTTCCTTTGGTTTCCATCTGCTGAGCAGCCCACTTTTTCCTATTGACCTTGCCATGAGAAAACCATCAGAAGAAAAGACCCGCATCTCTCTACATTCCTTCACTGTCACTGCTTTTCTGTTTAAATTGAAAAGTATAATTTTGTTAAATGCATCTACACAATAGCTAGAATTATAGTTTTCACAGACAGGGGCATAGAATCAGTCACATGCATTGCATCACAGTATTAAGTTCATGTTGGCTAGCCTTTGGAGCACATTGGTGCATGAATCAATGGGAATTACAGTAGGTGTCGTTGCTCAGAGGCACTTCAGCAGTATTGGATATTATTAAGACTTTGACTCCCTGCCTGTATGTAACTTGGCTCATAAACAGCTCTATATCTGCCAGAGTTATCAGAGTAATAAACATGATCGTCATTATGCTATAAATATTGTGTACTTGCGACAATGTAATAAGTCTTCTGGTTGGTCTCTAAAAGTGCTGGTAAGAGTATCACTCAACTTATCAATTAAAATGTCATTAATCAATTATCAAAATCATCAAAATGAATCCCTGGGTATAAACCTGCCCTAACTTCCAGTCAAACAGCATTAAAACTACCTATTAAACTCTTCTTTACATTATTTAAATTGGATGACTCCTATCTGCCAATCAGTGTCCAATACTCACTCATTCACTGTCTGTGACTGAAATAAATAACATGATTAATGGTCACTTAAAAAAACATGAAGCATATTTTCTAAAGATTCAGTGAAATGCAGGTGAAGCTAAACTGAAATGAATAAAAGTGGGTTTTGATGACAGTGTATTTTTCCATGCCTGTGAGTCTTGATATGACTGCTCACTTATCTCACTTTTCCCATTATAACTAAAGTCGAAGTTTAAGTGCTTTCTGCCCTGCAAACCTTTTACCATAAGAGTAATATTGGCTTCCTTTACTGATCTGGTCAGTCGTGGATTATCAGCTATGATCCATGAACTGAATCAATGCTTTGAAACAAGAATCCCAAAAATGTTGAGAGAGAGAGAGAGAGAAAAAGAGTGGAAAAGAGAGTAGGGAAAGAGACAATGAGAGAGAGACAGAGTGAGACAATGGGAGGGAGACGATAGAGAGAGATAAATAGGGCGAGAGGCTGAGTGAAAAAGACAGTGAGTAAGAGAGAGAGAGAGAGAGAGAGAGAGAGAGAGAGGAGGTGTGCCAGGCTGAGATCTGTGCAGTCACTCAGAAGTAGGCCATGGCGGTAGCTTCATCATAAATACATGTAGCTACAACGCCGCTCCCCGATGTGCTGCTATTTAAAGAGCAGATGATTGACCACCTGTAAGGAGTTAACCTGTTTGGGCTGACACCATTCACTTCAACTCAGCTTTATCTATCTTTATCTATCCCCGATGAGCAGTTGACTTAATGGAGTAAAAGCACGCAAAACACACAACCGCACCGCCGCAAATTCAGACACATTTCCCCCGTGGCTTAATGTTCGTGAGCCACCTGTCAAGCTGTTTATTGTTTGGAGGCCGGTTGCAAGCAGATTTGGGTAAAACTAGTATTTGCAAAATAATTCTTAGCATGTGTTTTAACCTGCGTGGTGTTCAAGATAAATGGGTTTAAAGCATTTACACACATTTCAGATGGTGTCAGGTTTGTCGTCATTCATAGAAAAGGAGACTAGACTTACATTTATACACTTAAGTATGATTGTCTAAACTTATTGGCACTTAGAAATATGGAATGATCAACTGCAGATAAGTGGAATGGGCTATGACATCTAGTCTTTTGCTTAGTTTTCCGTCTCTCATCTTGGGGGACTCATTTCAATTTCATTGTAGTCAATACAAAATATATGATGAAACAATTATTCCATAAGCACAGCAATAACATTCGTTAAAAAACATTTTTCCAATAGGGATAACATATCAGAGAAAGTGAAATCAATAGTAGTCCACTTCCTTCACACAGATCCACTCACAGTCATTTTCTTCCTGCGCAGTGCAGAAAACTATTAAAGGGAGTTTTCAGGCCACAGATGGTTGAAATAAGCAGCATATTCCTTCCATTTCCATCTCTCATTAGAGCTGGACTGAATGATGCCAAGGCTTAAAGATAGATGGGATCTGCAAGTACAGCAGGCAGACATTCAATGCATGACTTCAGTTGATTCAAAGAGGATCAGTGTTTACCAAAATTAGCTCCCAAATAAGCCTCAGTTATGCTTTAGACTTGGATGGGTTTTTTTTTTAAAACTTGGTCTGCTTAGCTTAACTTACAAAAGTTTCAGCAGACAGTAACTTTGAATTTGGGGATAAAGAGTTACTGGGTGATGGGATAAACCATTTGAGGGGAATCGTCTGAAGGCAAGCCATAAGGGGAGTGTGAGTGTGTGTGTGTGTGTGTGTGTGTGTGTGTGTGTGTGTGTGCGCGCGCTGTGTGCATGGGAGCATGTAGAGAGAGGGAGAGAGAGAGAGAGAGAGAGTTTCCGTGCTTAGAGCTGGTTTGCCAGTCAGCCATAAAAAAATTACAAGTGCTATGCAACCATCTGTGTGTTTTATTTGTGATGGAAATTGTACTGTGCTGCAGCAGCTAATACAGCATTGTTATTGTGAGGACCATGAAATCATTCACAATAGTCATCAGTTACCAGTTATACACTTTATATTCAATGTACATCTTTGCCTATTTGTCCTGAGGCGTCTCTGAATACATTTTGTTTCAGTGGATTAAAAACTGTCATTTAGTCTCATATTCAGCCTTCAAATTGTATTTTTCTTAAACCAAAAGAAAAATTCTGCCAGTGAGGTGAGATAACTCCACTTGTTTCCAATGCAGTTTCACTTGTTCAGGAATTTTCAGTATATTGAAAGTCAGAATAAGGCAGATCACTGCACTACTATCAAGAAAATGACACTTGATTATACAAAATTCTTGAAACAAATTTATTTGCATTGGAAGCAAGTGAAATTATCTAAACCCACTGGCCGATTTTTTCAATTATTTTAAGAAAATTACGATTTTAGGACTCAATAATAGACTAAATGGCTTTTTAGTGTACGGAAACATAACAACATTAGACATACAGTGTATACAGTACTCTGACACACCAACATGCATTGAGACAAAAATATCTTGAGCTCAGTTCCCATGGGATCATCTAAGCAGGTAGGTGACGGGACTGAACTCCTGTCCTGCAGAGCAGAAACACTCCACCGCCCCCGGCTAGTATGGAGTGAGTCATCAGTCTTAAACGTGTCTTCAAAGACTGCTTGGGAAGGTTTTCAGCTTATTTCAGAAGTCTGGCGATGAACTCATAATCATTAAGAAATGTCTCGTCTCTGCAATATTGATCTTCAAACATAAATTCCCTGAAGCCTTTTTGAGAATTAGCAACAAGTCCCAGCGCCCCAGTTTTGGTACAAAAACAAGTTATTTTTAGCTGACTCTAGCAAACATAGAGCCTCTTACAACTTGCAGCAACATCTGTTATAGAATTCAGTAGAATTGAGCAAGTAGTATTAGTGTTCATGTAATCATCTTATCTGAAGTGGTAGCATCTATATTATAATTTACAAACAATAGCACTTTCTGGTAGAAGAGATAATCATTCCTTTTGTGGCCCAACACACTGGAAAAATGGTGAGAAATGGGGAGATGGGGGGGGAATGGGGGGAATTTCCCATTGAATATAACTGTGATTTTCTCTTGGCTGCTGAGAAATAAAACTACCAAACCTCTGTGCTTCTACCTACTTTTGCAGCAGGTCAGAAATGGATTCCTTATTGCTCTGCATCGCTGCCTTCTATCCCTCCCTCCCACCTCTCCGCTCTCTGCACAGGCCAAGGCAGCTTTCCCTGCTAAACTAGGTCCGCTGCTCTCCCTGGAGACAAGGCTATTTAACAGGAAGCCCACTGAACATTAAGGGCTCTGGCAGCAGGAGCAGAGCAGGGTGGTGAGGGGCAGACGAGGGACTCTGAGAGCCACAGTAAGTGGAAGCCTGCTAGACACAGCCGAGGGAGGGCAACCTGAGTGTTCCAGCTTGTCCTCTGGCCAGAAACACAGCAGCAGCAGACCTGTCATCCCACTCACTAATAGTGCAGGTGTGTGTCTGTGTGTGTGTGTGTGTGTGTGTGTGTGTGTGTCTGCATCAGAGTGTACATCCATATGTCTGTCTATTTTCATGCACATAAAAATGTCTGCATATGAGCGTGTTTCTGCATGTCGATGTATTGGTCAGGGCGCCAACAAGGGGGCTGTGTCTTTGTAGCCAAGTCTAGACAGAGTAGAGCGCTGTTGTCCTGTGAAAATCATGTAACTCCAAAGGTTTCACTTCAGTTGAAGGATCGCATGCAACTCTGGGGGTTGAGAAAATTCTCCGACCTCTTGGGCTTATGAAACCAAAAGAAAACCCACCGGATGAAGTCAAAAATGCATTGTGATCAAGCTAAAGCAAGGCTGTTTTCCTTAGTTCCTGAAAAGCTGACATTTTGGAGATACGGGGTTTTCACCTGACCATGACGAGGGGGATGTTGCAGAAGTAGCAGACCCAACACACAGTAATGGCACTGACACAATGCTATCTTGGACCCGGCCAGCTGAGCCAGGAGTGACTCTCATGTTAATATATTACTTCCAATTGGTGGAGCTGACTACAGGGTTGATGCTAGCATTACATCACTTCTGATTAGTGGAAATGACTACAGGCTCCTGACTCACATACCCAAAATGCCACTGATATGGCCGGGGAAATTACAGTAGAATGGCTGTAAGAAAATGTATATAGTGAGCAAACTGGCTTGAGGCTATGCTTTAGGAATGAACAACAGAGGCTGCATCAATTTCCTGTGCACATAGCAGCGGTATTGGTCCTGTGTGTGTGCACACACCCGCTTTGTCTTTGAAATAGACTGACCAGGTGAATTGAGGTGAAAACTTTCATTCCCTAGTGATTTTACCTATTAAACCCACTTCAGTCATGAAGAGGAGATTTAGATGAAGGAGAGGAGGCAAGTTCAAGAAGAAGGATTGAGATTGAGATGATTGACACATGGATTGTGCAAAAGGGGGTGCAACTCAGTATTCGCACAGTGTTTCTGCACTCAGTATATGACCTTCTGCACACTTAGTCCACCTGCATGTGTGTGTGTGTGTTTGCATTCACGGGTGAGAAACACTTCAAGCTGCAGGCTAAAAACCAAACTGACTGGGGATTGCAGGAAAGCAATAGGAAAACAAAATGATTACATGCCCACGGCAGATGGACTGGGATACAACATTCATTGCCTGGATGATTTTACCTTTGAGGCTGTGAGCCTTGGCTTCCAAAGGTCATAATATCTGCAATCAGCCAAATGTTACAATAACTGACATTAGAGTAATAAGTTGTTCAGTCTTTTGAGAGCTATCTGACAGCTCTTCCTCTTCCTTTCTGCAACTCATTAAGCCTGAAGTGCAAAAATAATGCTGGATTTTGGGAGATAATGTGTAATTACAGTTACCTACATCAGAGTCTTTTTATTTACAGCTGGAGACGTCATGTTGGTGAGGGCTGAAAAGGCTTAGTGGATACTTATAGCCATTCTCCTCTCTTTCTTCCTCACTTTGTTTAGCAAAGGAAATAGTCAGTCTGAAGTCATCATCAAGTGAAAGTAAAGACAATCACACTTCTGTGCGGTGCTCAAAACTAGGAGGTTGATAGGCATCGTTTTGTCAGTATCTTAGCTAGCGTTTGATTCCATTTGCACCATGTGGGACACAGAAGGGAATTGGCCAAGATGTGAGGACCAAGTTGTAGGCGTAGTGAAAGGACGGGGGGGCATCTGCCAGATCCACAGCGAAGGAAGAAATCTCTATTCGCCTGTGAAACATCCGTTGAGTCAGACTAAGTGCAGACTGACTCATTTTTCTATCTGGATTGCATCAGAGAGAGATGAGTTCCTTGAAAGCCCCGATGAGCATGCACAGAATAACCATTCAGTCACTTCCAAGTAGAATCATATATACTGAATGCACATTAAACAGGCAATGTCTCGCTGGAATGTAAAATGGCATCTGCAATGGCTCGTGGGTTAACAGTTCATCTAGCAGAATGATAGATGATGAACACATTTTTTCACACACCCCCATAAAAATAAGACATACTGTACAGGCTTTTATTCTACTGTAATATTGTAAGCTGCATGTAATGCTATGAAAACATGTGAATATTGAACATGCTGCTCTGTGGCATTTACAGTAACCCTCATTATTTAAGTGCATCTATATAGGAACACTATTTATAACACTATTTATAATATCCACCCCCCTTATTATATTCATAAGATGTTGAACATATGCTCTCGTCTGACCTGTTATCTGTTCACTAGCTTGTTTCATTATGCATTCACTTGCTGGGTTGCTGTGTTTGCCCTGCTTGCATTTTATTTGAAATGTCAGGTCAACATTGTTGAGGAGTTGTATATCTCTCAGAAGAGCACTAGCCGCGTGCATCGGCTGACGGATTGAAAAGGTTCGTGTAATTTTCCCACCTGATAATAACGTATAAAATAACGTGCTTTTAGGTTCATTACCGTATTTCTCATTGAACCTTAATTTGGGGGCATTGAGTAACAACATCAGCAGGTCTCCCACTGCTTACTGTGGCCTGTAATTGACAAAAATAACTGAGTTGAGTGTCTTGAAATTCGAATGGGTGGGGAGTTCTTGTTCCAAAACGGAGAGCATGGGCCGGAAAGTGAGCTTTGAAAGCCAGAAATCTCAGCACCTGGCAAAGTAATCACTGAGTCATTGATATCAGTACTGGCACATCAACAACCCTATCAAACCCCCGCAGATATATAATCGTCATTTGGTGCTATGGGATGGTAAAAATGTTCCTTATTGCACCTTTAATCCTTAGAAGAGAGTCCGTCTGTATCTTTATCCCTCTCTCTCTCTCTGTCTAAGAGGACACTCCTTGGCAGAGCGCAGCACAGTGGAGTTCTCCAAGCCTAAGGGATCTTAACCCTGTTGATTTGGCAAACCATGCAGATGAGATGTTGCTAAGCACCCGCTCTCCCTCTGCCAGCGGAAAGGCCATGTGGGAACTCAGCGGAGGGGGGAGAGACAGAGAAACGAGGTGGGTAGCTGTGCTAGTTTGCTGCCATAGTCAGCTCTCCTGCAGTGTGTGTTTGTGTCTCTGTGAGTGTGTGCGAGTGTATGTGCCTATAGAGTGAGTGTGTGTGTGTGTGTGTGTGTGTGTGTGTGTGTGTGTGTGTGTCATTGCACAACACTCTCTCTCTCTCTCTCTATCTTTCTTGCTTTACTCCCAGGCTTCTGGGATTAAGGGGTGGTTTCCGCAGGTCCTCAACGTGTGACAAATCTCTAGATGGGGCCAAATTTGAAGTCCTTTGAACTGTGAAACCCCTTTAAAGGTGTAGTATCCGATTTTCCTCTTGAGCTAACACCATCAACAGTTTGTTGTAAATGCTCAGAACAATACAGTGTATGATTAATGCTTCAAAATTGTTGCTTAATTACAGAAAGAATAGAATGATTAATTTGCCTGCTTGTCTTTTTTAACATGTCTACTCACCTTCCTTGTCTTCAGTGAAGAATCTGTCAAACAGCTAATTTATGCTAAAATACAAAGCTTATTTTAATTGCGGGACTTTTAAGAGCTTGCTTTTATCAGCTCCAGGTTAACAACCTGAGATACAATGCAAAAATAAGCCAGATGAAAGAGAATAGCATACACCAACGCCTATGAAGCTTTCTGCACACGTTACACACAGAGCAAAAATGAATAATTTCTGTCCATGTGAGAAAGTGAAAAAGAGAGAGATAGTGAGTCAGATCATCTTGAAGATGTATAATTGAATGTGTGGTGTGTCTCTGCCATCAGTAATTACATCAGGAAACCAGAGCGTCCAGTGGGGCGTCATGCGTTGCAAAGACGCTACCAAAGAAAGAGAGTCGACAGGAATTACAAGCCTTAGGAAAGTTTGTAGCTTCACTTGCAGTTTGAAAATCCCTGATTACACATGTAAGGGGTTCATATGTAAACTCATGAATGGGTACTCATCATTTCTCTCATCCTCTTGAGTCTTGATGCATAATTAAAGGAAGAATCCACCCCAAAACAATGTTAAAAACAGTTATTAGTTATTAATGTAAAGGACGTGACATCACATCCAGATATTTGAATGCAGTTTGATAGCAGAAAATGTTTCAGCGATCTAAAACATCAGCAGTAAACATGAGATTCCCTCAGAATCAAAGAGTGAGGGCTTCTTTCTAGACTCATTTTGCACCGATGTTCAACAATCACACAGCAGGGAGAAATCCATCATAGAAGAGGCAGAGAGACCAATTTCTCCACCCACAGTAGCCTCAATAGACCAGAATGCAATGCAGCAACAAGTCATTTTGTGGTTTCGAGTGAACTGAACAAGTGTTTGCCCTTAATTAAAAACCAGCCATCTCAGTTTGAATACATATTTATTGAGTATGTATGTTATTGTTATTATTATTAGTAGTAGTAGTAGTAGTTATAGTAGTTGTTGTTGTTGTTGTTGTTGTTGTTGTTGTTGTAGTATCCAGGGTCAATGGAGAGTTTTAGTGTCCCATGGTCTAAATGCTGTTTCAGAGACTTTTCTACCATGACAAGAATAAAATTGTGAGGGAAACACTAAATCCTTGTCTTTTTTTTAGCAGAAAAAAAGTTAAAAATTTTAAGATATTCAATATTGGCAAAAAATATTGGCTATTGGTAGTTTCTAAATATTGTTATTGGTATCGACCTTCAAAAACCCATATCATTTGAACCCTAGTATCAACTTCAATTATATGTGACTGTATTTGTGAAGCGGTCATTCTGTACTGATAAATACTACAAACGACAAGATCCAAAATGTCCTGAAGAAAAAACAAAGACTTTCCTTGTTTCGCTCTGCTCTGACTTGCCTTAAACGGCTGGGTTAAAGCAAATTTCCATCCAGTGTGACCTATCACCCTTGCAAGATTTAAGCAAACTGGTAAGTGAAAAGTGATGTTGGGGCTATAAGGGTAAGAGGCAGACAGAAGGAGAAGCGAGGCCATGCCACTGCTTATCATATGAGACCTATTTTAGGTAGAAGCTACTATATCTGTTTTGACAGGTAGAATGCTGGCGGGTCGACCGGCGTCGTCCCTGATGCCAACCAGAGACAGATAAGAAAAGGATGGAAAAACTCCACGGCACACTCCAGCATAAAGCCTCAGTCTGGTATCAGTGAAACAGCCCAATGGCTCACCTACCACAATGGGAAGATAAAGAGAAACACAGGCTTACATGCGGCTGAATGAAATGACACATAGAGCCTTACAATGTAGGTAAGGACATTTTGTGCATCAGTTTATTGAGGATATAAGCATGGACATCTCAATAAAGATGATACACATTGTACAGTTTTTGTCATTTTTGAGTAAAGCCTCTATTCCACTATATATTCCTTCAGTGGTCGTAAAAAAAAAACAAAGAAAAAGAAAAGAAAAAAGAAACACACAGAAACCATATTCAGTTTGGAAAAGAATAAGTTACCTGAAACCTGTTACTAAGTTTTCTAAATACAGGTGATTGCATCCTAAGAAATATCATTTTATTCTTGTTAAAAGGTCTTCAGATTGCAAACAACTTTAGCAATATTTCAAAATCATTTTTTTTTTAATAAATTTGTCAAATCATTTAGTCGGAACAGCTGTTGGATTTTGAATTTGCGTAAATCTAATTTTGGAACAAAAGTCTTGAATCGCTGGCTGTGGTTTTAGTGTTCAGTATCCCAGTCAGAGAGTGAAGGAAGCTGCTCTGGAGAGAGAGAGACTCACGTGTGCCAGATGCTGACTAATTCATCGCCTGTGCAGCAGTCGCACCATGACAGGGCGGCTGAAAAAACGAATTTAACCTCGTAAATGCATCAGGAAAATGCATTGGTGTGTTGGTGTGTGTGTGTGTGTGTGTGTGTGTGTGTGTGTTTGCATCATGTGTTAACATGCTGAGTTTGTCTGCATACGTGCATAAAGAACAACAAGATGATCTCCCATCTGCATATTTTTTTGTTCTGAGGAACCTTCCCTCCTTGATCCTGGAGAGAGAGAGAGAGAGAGAGAGAGAGAGAGCAAGAGAGAAGAAGAGAACTTAAATGATGATACAATGAGGCTACAGTAGGGTGGGTGGAGATGAGGGGTTGCTGCAATAAAGGAAATTCAGTAGTTTTAATCCACTCATCCACCCAGGCAATGACAGCAGGATTACAGCTGAGACTTTATAAAAGAAGGCAATTATGACAGCGCATGGCAATACACTGACCTAAATTCAATTACCCTCTCTGGCACTTTTCAATTTTCTTTCATTAAGTGGATTAAGAAGAGAGACATGTTCTTCAAGTTTAGAAATGATTAAAAGTATGGGGAGGGACGAGAGGCAGTGGAGTGGTGTTGGGGGGTGAGGGGGGTGGAGGGGGGGGGGCGGGGTTCATTTCTAGTTGTGATTAGTCACGGGTGTTTGCTGTATGAATTCATGTTTGGTGCATCAAATTGATTTTGCTCATCCTGAGGGAGAGAAATGATCCATGTCGGGCCTGCACAGTTGAGGGGTTTGTTAATGACATCTGATTAATTGTTTTTTTCACCCCAACCCCGACTCTCACACAGTTGCAGTTGCCAGTTCTTTAGAGTAAGAAGAGAACTCGCCCCGCTTTTTGGAGCAACAGAACCGTTTCAGAGCCGTCGTTGCAACAGATCTACAGGCTGCCCAATCTGATTATTATTATCTTTATTACCTTTATTATTATCGTTATTATTATCTGAATGGATTCAAATGTTAAAGCTTTCGTTAAAGAACCCAATCTGAATGCTGTGACACACTATAGGGGAATCTACTGAGCGATGTGTGTGTGTGTGTGTGCCAGCGTTCCCCACAACAGAGAACAAAATGTGACGCAGGGTCAAAAAGTTTCCTGGCAAGAAGAACTTCCTCTGTAATCGATGTAGCATTGCGGAGGCAACTCATTTGTGCAGCGTTGCCCAAAAAGCTGTCCTGTGTTTCCTCGCCTTGAGACCCATAACTCAATCAGAGTTGCTCTGTCGCAGACTGGAAGAGCTCAATATGTCTCATTTTTGAACAAAGGGATATTTTTCTTTTACTGCTTTTCCCACTGTAGTCTGTATTATTTTTCTCATTTCTCAGAGCCTTAACCTTCCTTAACCTAAGGAGTTGGACCAAGTCTAATTTAACTCTTTTTCATACTGCACCAAGGCTATAGGTCTAATATTTTATTGTTCTTAATGCAGGATCAGAGGTAACTGTGTTTCAGCACAGAGCTAAAGTCAGAGTTTTTTTAGCCATGGGATAAGAGGACAAGTTAGTGGGTCAGTTAAACCAGTCTTTAAAGATCTGGGATGCAGGAAGCCTTGAGCTAAATGCCTCATGAAAAATCACTTTAGACTGGCAGGTAGATGTTTAAGACGGGTTCAGTTCTGGCTTGTTTCAGAAAGACATTGCAGGTAATTAATAAGAATTTCTTCGTTTATATTCACAAAGACTTGTGTTTTGGTCTATTTATATTTACCTACTGCCAGTGCCATTTGAATTCATATCCATTTGTGTTTTCCATTATTTCTCTTGTATCCACATTGGCCTACCAGTTAAACTATAATATAAAGATGAAAGACATAGAGGCACAACAGTGTTTTGTTTTACCGTTCTATGCTCCTCATTTGTTTTCTTTGTACCTTCCTGCTCATTTTTCACAGATCAAACCTACATCTGTGATTCATTCTCTCTCTCTCTCTCTCTCTCTCTCTCTCTCTCTCTCTCTCACTCTCTCTGTTTCTTCTTCCTCATTTCCTCTCA
Source organism: Centroberyx gerrardi (assembly GCF_048128805.1). Classification (NCBI taxonomy): domain Eukaryota; kingdom Metazoa; phylum Chordata; class Actinopteri; order Beryciformes; family Berycidae; genus Centroberyx; species Centroberyx gerrardi. Next base: position 10,020,210 of record NC_136007.1, on the reverse strand, counting down.
GCAGAAGGCATCAGCCCAATATTTTACATTATCTCTCTTCATCAAAGAGGATTGATCCGCCCACAGCATTTGTTAGCGGTGCAGTTTTCCCCTGTCATCCCAATGTATGATACATGTGAACGTATATGCAGATGCAGTCTCTCTCTCTCTCTCTCTGTCACACACACACACACACACACACACACACACACACACACACACACACACACACACACAATCCCCTGTTTCTCTAATCACACCCACTCTCCTCCTTGCCATTTCTCCTGCACAGACAGAGTGATTGATCTGCTCCTCTGCCTCCTGATGAAAGAGACTCGTTTTGTTCGAGCCGGGGAGCCCAGAGTTCGTCCTGTTGAATCATCTTTCACCCTCTGTCTCCATTTGTTACCAATTGACCCCGGTTTCCTCACAATGTGGGTCAGGACTCGACAGGGACTCAGGTCTATCACTGCTGGACACACAACAAGAAGGCGGCACCTGGGGACCTCTGACTGATCCCATTCTAACTCTTCCTACTTACTACTGCCTAATTTTACTGTTTTATGTTTTCTGATCCTTCTTTATGTGTTTTACAAATAAAGTTTATAATTTTTATTATTATCATTAATAACAAAATTCCCAAGTTTTGTGTTTGTTTGTTAATGATAGTGATAAAAATCAGAACAATATTTCTATAACATTCTAATAGGGATTTATAGTGTCTGTGGTACACAGTATGAGTTTATTGTGACCCTTTTGTACTTTATTGTAGTTTTATCTCCTTTTGTATCACTATAATATTCCTATTCCTATTGGGACATAGTTTTGCTGTGATATTTATATAGCATCCATGATCCTCCTAAAAGTTATTATAGGAATGCTGATGTTCATTTTCATGAGGGTGATCATTAACACTAGAAAGGCCTGTTTTGACTGACTGCTGTTTTTGATCTGAGGGATTAAAATATCTCAGCTTTCATAATGTCCCTCCACTTTCTGTACAAACCAGCGTTTCCAAATCACACAAGGAAATAGGAGTTATAATTATATCTAGCATACTCATTTCAATTGATGCCTTGTTGACCTTCTCTTAGACCCCCAAGAACTGTTATATTTTCTAGTGCTAAAATTGTTATCTTTAAAGGTTAATCTCCTCTGTTAAAAGAATTGCAGAAAATAAGCACCAGCATTGCTTGTATTTCAACCAGAAAGACAGGTCTTTGGCATATAATAAAACCATGATCTGGTATCCTATCTCATTCATCCTTCCTTCTTTCTTTCTTTCTTTCTTTATTTCTTTCTTTAATTCTTTATTTCTTTCTTTCATTGTATAGTGGCTTTGTTCTAGCCTGATTGATATCCAGGCAGCGGTAGCTCCTGTAATACCGGCCTTCCTCTGTGGGTTGCGCACCTTTTTTTGCGAAGTACCGTTCGCTAATGTCCCTAACGAGTTTCCGTCGGCGACGTTGCACTCCGGAAGATTTACTTTTTTTTCTCCTGACACGTAGCAACCAAGTTGGCAGGGTTCTGAGTAAATTTGTCAAACGATACAGGTAAGCACGGGCTGAATTTCAATGTATATTGAGTATAACTGTAGAAGAATGATTATGAAATGGAAATTAGATGGATACTTCAGACCCACACAGGCATTATGGGAGAGATAAGCCAGTTAGCCAGCTAACCTAAACCGTTAGCTAACATTAGCTAACGTTAATAAATTGGCCGCTAAGTTAACGTTAGCCACCCAGAGATCAGCAGCGGTACATAGCTAGCTATATTTTGTCCAAATTATTCCGTTGGTGGTTGTTATTGTCAGCTCTTTTGATATTCAACATAATTAACTATCATCTTAGACTAAGAGGCCAACAGCGCAGCAGTTATCTGTGTTTTTAGGCGTGACGTTGGCTAGCAACGTTAGCTAGGTTGGCTTACAGTTGTATTCAAATCATACAGAGGTAACGTTAACGTTAGTTTATCTAAATTGACTTCGCTGCAGCAGATGGCGTACGCAGTTTCTAGTTAGAAACTTAAGATTTGTCAGTAGTCAACGATTCCTCAGATGTAGAGAAATTGGCCACCGCCTTAAGATTAGCTGCGTCTTCATTTTTCAACTGGTTATAGGTCAATGCAAAGTAAAGAGTGAAACCTTCAGTTCCTCGAGGGAGAAAGATTTTAGAGGTGGACCCCCTCCCCCTCATATGTAGTACCACTAAGTTAGGCGATGGTCTGTAGACGTGTCAGTACAAGTGGTTGTGTTGTCTTCCATATCTTTGCTTCAGGTTAACTTTTCACACTTGTGCCACTAACATTTTCTTTCAATGGCACCCATAACTTTGACACACAGTCATGACTGTGCTGCCTATTGTTATTTGTTTGTTTGCCCAAGATTGAGTCATTGTGCTGTATTGATGGGAGCAAAGTAGATTATTTTCAACTAAAGATCAGCTACAGAAACAGGCTAAATTAGACAGTGTCAAAGACTTTTTGGACTACACTTTTTTCACATCCTGTTCTGATCTCTGTACCGTTTTTTTTAAACTAACAGGACTAATCTATCACAGAAACCAAAGCACAGTTGTCCTGCCTTATATGACGATATTGAAAAGCCAATTTCACTTTTGACTCCCAGCCAAACCAGATTACACACATAATGGTAGATCACAACTCTGTGTTAGTGTAACTAGGAGAGAAAAAAAAACTGTAAACAAAATTTTTTATGATTAACTGCATATTAGTGTGCAAGTTAAATGCCTCACTGTAGGTCAAAATTGAGTTCTAATATAGGTATCAAAGGTGGTATGCAACTGCAAAATCATGGTTTGTAAAGTAATGTCAGCGTAAGATTAGCACAATTCCTTGACAATGCTATTTTATTTACCTTCTAGTTGGGAAATTGGTGAAACAGGTTGCATTGATCAAACTATTGTTCAAACTATTTGTATTTTCCGCTGTTTCTGGCAGAGTGAGAGATGTCGGGGTTTGACAACTTCAACTCAGACTTTTACCAGTCCAGCTACAGTGTGGAGGACCAAGGCCAGGCCGGCTATGGCTACAGCAACACCGAAGACCCCTACAACAAGTAGGCCCAAGTCCTCCTTAACTAATTCACTTTCAGTTAGTAAGGTTGGCAACTGACAGGGACCGCATGACTTGATTTTAGTTCTTGGAGTCACACACTGCGGTGCTTTTCTTGAGTCGTTACAATTTTGGATTAAAATCAAATTAGATTTTTTTTTTCACCATTTCACTGCAGGAGAAAATTGAATTCCTCTAAGAACGTCATTATTAGACATTTGTGTGTCACGGCTGCTAATTCTTGGAAAAAGCAAGGAAAATCTGAGAATCATTTGAGAATCTTTTCCTATGTGGAACTTTTTGGCATATGGCATTCTTGGATCAAGAAAGAAACACTATGTTGCTTAAACAAGAATAGGTGAGAGTATGTGGGAAGGGAATGTGAGAGGGTTATTTTGCAGTTTTGTTTCACTGTCTTCATCTGACAAATGTAAATAAGCTTGATTAGATCCCAAATACATGCTGATTAGGCTAATATTTGACAGTTTGTAAATTGATTTGCAATAGACCCTTTTCACGTTCTGTTTCTCAATGGTTCTGCATTGAGAAACCGGTGCATTACAGCTTCCTGTTGCCAGCTATGGCCTTCACTAAATTGCTCCACAACCTGACCAAAATAACTGAAATGTTTACATTAATTGATTTTTATTTTCCCCTTCTCCAAGAAGTTAGAAGCTGGCTGTAGTTCGATCTCCATACCTAGCATGACTGACTGTGTTTTAATGTTAAGGCAATGGAGAGTGTGAAAGTGGGTAGAGGTTGGCGTCTGTTTATGAATGAGCGAGGATGACAAAAAGAAATCTTTGTTATGTTTGTACTTGGTATTATTTATTTTGGATATTTAAACAGTGCTCTATAGTGCTACAATTTTAGTTGAATATGCTCTGTAAAAATAAATGCATACCACCTAATTGAAAGAGAAGCACATGGAGTGTTTTAATATCCTTTTTCCTACATTTATTTTCTGTGCTTCTAAATCTTTCAATTCAGGAGTACATGTGCTCATTTTGGAAAAGAAAACGTAATCACAGAATCCTGTTAAATATTACTATCTGTGTTATTCCCAGGCCATACGGTCAGTATGACTACTCCCAGCCCATGGGCTACTCTGCCCCAGGGATGATGCAGCCCCAGCAGCCGTACACAGGACAGATCTTCCAGCCCGCACAGACCTTCACCCCTTCCCAAACACAGTCCATGTACAGCAGCAGCTTCGACGACGAGCCGCCGCTGCTGGAAGGTAAATAATCAACTCTTATGTCTCTTGTTTTGTCTCGTAGCACTTCTCTGATACATAATCATTCGAGGGCCACAATATTGTCAGGGAACTATGGCTGGTGTTTGAATTGCTAGTGATCAAGAAATTGAAGCTGTTTCTACTGTTGTACTCGGCGTAAGTCACACTGGCCAAGAGCATCAGCTAAATGCCTAACATATAAATGTAAAATGTGTCCGTGTTGAGATCAGACTGCAGTATCACTTCTAGGACTTGAACCCACAATCTATTCTCAAGGCGTGAAATTAAAGTTTCATCCACTTGCTGCAGTGGCTGGTAGATTCATAATTTCACCAGACAATCTCATAGCTGCAAAAGTACTTTGACAGAGTAGAAAAGGCTGATGGATCACAGGCTGGCTACCTGCCAAAGAGACAGTAAAATTGGCAGACTTACATGCCACAGCCTAAATTTATCTGTCATTGCCAAAATTTTTGCAGCTTTTGGCTGGGGGATAGTGTTCATTTCAAGTCCTGCCTTCTACTCAACCATGGGAATGCTTTTTGTTGACATACATGCACTTGTATGTAGGGCTAACCCGAATGCTTCGAAGCTTTGAAGCTTCTACCGTTGCCATGGTAATCGACGTCCAAATCAGTATTCGTATACTATTCGAATAGTATTTTTTTTTTTGGTTTGTTTTTTTTAATTCATTGGACGAAAAGTTATGTTTCCATCCTGTACATCTCTGTACACGCATACGGAAACGCACTGTATCCGGACATGTCTGGCGACGTGTCAGGAGATATTCGGGCCGCCACACTCCGTAATTCCCCGAGAACGCACAACTTTTGTGTACCGGAGATTTCTGTCACTGTACACGCCTCGTTAAATGTCAGCTCACTCCCGTATACTGTCGCAAATTACCAGATATCACTGTACACTCACCGGGAATCTCATTGCACCTGCACACATGGTCCAAATACGTCCGGAAAAGTCAGTTTTCCACCTTAACACATGTCCAGACACGTCCGGAAAAGGCAGATTATCTCCGCCCACATCAATGTATATTTGCCAGAAAAGTCCGTGGAACACAGGGCTTTCCTATGCTATTCCTAGAGTTTGGAGAGATGGTGACAGACCCTGAATATAAAAACAGCCCTCTGAGGGCTGAACGCACTGGAAGCAATATTTGACACATGTCAGTTGACGCTCTATGGTACACTGCAGGCAGAAGATTTGAGGCCTCAGCAGCACCTGCATTTCCTCACCTATGTATCATACTTGTAATTCATGGCCTGTTCTACAGTCTGCTTTATGTGTTTGGAGACCTGCTACTAGACCAACTAGACTTTACAGTCTCCATATTTTGTCCATAAAGTTGTATGGTTCTAGCTAAATTATCCGCTCAGTTTACAGTCATATATTGCAGGTTATTTTTTAACTTGTTCGATTTCCTTTTATTAAAAGCATAAACCTCACAAAAACGCTGCAAAATCAAACCAAATTCTGAATCGATGTTCCACTTGACACTTCAAGTATGTGTTGGGTCATTGAAAACAATTGCCGTGCTTGAACATGTGCGTCTGACGCTTCTAGTGCATTGCTACATTCAGTGTTTTCCACCTCTCAAAAAGAACCATTATGTAGAAAAAGTATTTGAGAGCCTCTGCTGTGAGTCTGAAATGCCTTCCAGTCCCCTAACCTTTCACCTCAAAGTGTTGTATTGTGTTCTGTGAGTGATTCTGAAGGCCCGAGTCCTTGAATTTTTTAGCTTGTTTGTTGTTCTTCTAGTGTATCTAAGTGATTTGGTAAGTGCTCATTTAGAAGAAAGCTCTTGGAAACGGGACTGTTCATAGAGAATGAGTAATACTGAGAGTGAATAACTGTGATTCTTAGTTATGAGGTGTAAATAGCCACTTGTTGACAGCGAGGCTGTTGAATGTCAAGGGCTTTGCAGCAGCTAAGGGTTAAGTAGAGCAGGGTGCTTTGAGTCTTCAGCACAAAACTCCATTATTAAGTTGCACACAATTACAAAACATCACTCCATCTGATAGTAACAGAAGTTGGCATTGCATACCCCACACTTTATCCCATCCACACTAAAATGTATACTATCAGGAAAGGTGAAGACACGCTTGAAGGCTATCAGAGGGAGAATCACCCTCCTATCATAGCGAGAGTTGTGGTTCCTGTCTGTTTCCTTGAATAAGGATCTGACTGAAATGTCTTTCTGCTGCCTCTTTTGCAGAGACCTTCTTAGCTTACAGTTCCAGTATCCAACCTCCCTGATCTGTGTTTCCTCTTGTGTCCTGTCTTAGAGTTAGGCATCAACTTTGACCACATCTGGCAGAAGACTCTGACGGTGCTCCACCCAATGAAGGTGGCAGACGGCAGCATCATGAACGAGACGGACCTGGCTGGCCCCATGGTCTTCTGTTTGGCATTTGGAGCTACACTACTCCTGGTAAATCATACGGTTAACATTAATGACCAATACTTGTTAACCCGACTCAATAAAAACAGTTAAACAGCAACTCTGGTGGTCAGCATTACTCACGCAGTTGGCTCAGCATTGTTGCTTTAACTGCAGCGGAAGCATCTTGCTGCCAGGAAAATATTGAATAGATTTTTGGCCTTGCTGCTCATTTCATTGCCTGTTGTCGGCAGCGTTGCTCATATACATTTCCCAAAGAAACCTGCATATCAAAACCCGAACAAACAAGACTCCATTGGACCTATGGTTCGAGAAAATATTTTTTTTTAGCAGCAGCAATCTTTAATGACTGCCATCCACGCCTCACGGTGTGGACGCAGTCTGTATGCCTATATATCTCTGTACATCCAACTTGTGCATCCGTGCTGCTGTCATTGTGTATGTGTGAGCGTATCCATCTCCATCTTACAGTGTGTGTATACGTGTGTGTTTTTTACCTTCCATCTTCCAGACGGGTAAGATCCAGTTTGGCTACGTTTACGGTATCAGCGCCATCGGCTGCCTCGGCATGTACTGCCTGCTCAACCTGATGAGTATGACGGGCGTCTCCTTCGGCTGTGTGGCCAGCGTCCTGGGCTACTGCCTCCTCCCTATGATCCTCCTCTCCAGCTTCGGAGTCCTCTTCTCTTTACAGTGAGTACACAGACAAGCAAGCATGGGCTCAGTATAGTCTGTATAGTTAATATAGCGTGTAAATCAAGCCACGGGTTGCAGGACAGGAAGATTATCTTTGTCTACAGGCCGCAGTGGCTCGTACACCCCAAAATCTAGCAGTCACTTTGACTATTTACTAGCCCGATGATTGTTGAATGATGTTGGTTGCCAAAGTGGTTGGTAGACTAGACCAGTGGTTCTTAACGTGGGGTCCGGGGACCACCAGGGGTCCTTGAGGGGGTTCCAGGGGGTCCCCAGTAGGGCTGAAACGATTCCTCGAGAAACTCGAGTAACTCGATTACTAAAAATCATCGATGCAAATTCTTTGCATCGAAGCTTCGTTTAATCCATATAACTATATACACACTCAGTGTTTCGCACGGATGATTATTACTGTTGCACAACGCGCTGGAGAAAGAGAGAGAAAATAGCGAGGGGCGAAGAGAAGAGACAGGTCAGAGAAAACGACAGAAAGTGTCCAAAGTTTCGGATCCAGTGTTGCCAACTTGGCGACTTTGTCGCTAGACTTAGCGACTTTTCAGACCCCCCTGGCGACTTTATTTCTCAAAAGCGACTAGCGACAAATCTGCCGACTTTTTCTGACCATGGGAAGCAATGTTAATGTGTTGAATCCCAAAGCATTTGGCAATAAATTGGTTCGGCTGATGCCGGTTTTCTCTACTTGCTTGTCTAATCCAGAGAGGTCTGACAGTCACAGCGCTTCCCACACACAGCGTAGCTCCCTCCCTCCGCTGAGAGCAGGGACTGTAGGATAGGGTCCACTTGTAATTGCTACCGGCGTACGCCGAAACTGGCCCGGGTGGGCGGAGTCAGTACTTAATATTAAAACGGGATGAGATGAAGGCTAGTAAAGAATGCACGTTAATTATGGCTATATGTAATGGCTAGTTAAGAACGTAAATCAATATGGTGGCTAGTTATGATGTCCCTAAGTTAGCTAAGTTTTGCTCAAGAAAATAACCACAGAAAATAAAATGCTGCAGTCAATTTGTGAAAGCCTGAGCTTCATTCATGTTATTATTATGATAGTCACACACATACACACACACACACACACCCCACACACACACACACACCTACTCCCCTCACAGTGATGCATAAAATACCCCAGAAAGCAAAATATCAGGTGGTGTAAGTAGCAATTGGAGCCTAAAATGCACCAGTCCAATACAGCAGGTATATTCAGTTTAGTTTGATTGCAGTGAGTAGGGTCAGCAGGTGTAGGGCAACCCTTCAACATAGTAAATGAACTTGTATGATATTTAGGCCTAGTAATAAATATCAATAATAATTATTATTTCACCTCGTTTTCAGTAAATCACAGTGTCGTATGGACAGCTTCGTGCGGACAGCTTTTCTCTTTTGTATATTTACTATTGCTCTTTAATAAAGCAAAAGTATTTCTTATCCGATTACTCGATTAATCGATGGAATAATCGGTAGAATACTCGATTACTAAAATAATCGATAGCTGCAGCCCTAGTCCCCAGCAAATTGATGAATTGTTAAACTTCAGCATTATTTCATTTACAAGAAGTTAACACAATTAGAGAATGTAGAGAAATGACTATTTTGATCATAGTTTGACTGTTATCTCTCTACCTACAATACAGATAGTCACGGAATTCTGGACAAAATCATATGTAACAAAAGAAATATTCTCAGATTTGGGTTCAAGAGATGAAATCTCATCAAATGGGGCTCCGTGGCCCTAATGTGGACTAAATTAGTGGTCCTTGATATGAAAAAGATTGAGAATCTCTGGACTGGACCAACCAAAATTTGACTGGTGGCTGGTGTTACTTTCCCACCTTGATTGATTAGCTGGAATGATATTTAATTTTTGTGGGATGTTTGATTAGAGTTTAACAGCTAGGTAGGCTGAACACTTAAAGGAAATGCTGCTTTCTTACAGGTAACTGATAAAACAATCAAAGCTAACTTCCCGCTTTCCTTCCCTTCTCTCCTCCTTAGGGGCATGATGGGAATTATAATAACAGCGGCAATCATCGGCTGGTGCAGCTTCTCGGCCTCAAAGATCTTCATCTCGGCGCTGGCCATGGATGGGCAGCAGCTGCTGGTTGCCTACCCCTGCGCTCTCCTATATGGGGTCTTCGCACTCATCTCTGTCTTCTGAAAAAAGTCACTCAATAACAGTTTAAAATTACTGCTCCCCACTTTCTGTAATTTCAGTCTAATTAGCTTCAGTGTAATTAGTATAATTATTGTCTAATTACACTGTTATTATAGGAAAAAAGGGGAGCTGCTATCTAAAACGGCACCAAGCTTTCTTTTATCTCTCTCCGTCTCTCACTGCATTCCGACTCGTCCATGTTGTCCATCTGCAGACTGGAGTGCATCGTCTCATTCGCTTCTTCCCTCCACCTTGCTCCCTTCATGGATCTTAAAGGAGAGGACTGTCAAATAAACATGGTGAAAAGTGACTCTCCCCTGGACCGCCTAGTATAGTCCTATGATTTTAAGGGCATGAAGGGGAAGGAAGTGAACGAGCATTTCACACCATGGAAGGGCGAGGATTAATATAAGACATTTGGATTTTGGACACAGATGGGAAAAGTTCCTCAATACCAAGCAGGACCAGGAACCAGCCCCCAGCAAACCCAGCAGCCTAATTTAATTCCAGAGCCAGTAAGAAACGCCGCGCATCATGATTTTACGAGAGCTGTTTTGAGCCGTGTCTGGCAAACGCCCACAGATTCCCCTATTACACCTGCAAGACTGAGGGAGATACTTCTCTTTCCTTCTCTCCAGGACTAGCTCCCGTTCATTCTACTTCTACACCCAGAAACAGAGGGACAAAAAGGGGGATGGAGGAGCATCAGTCCCTCAGTTCAGACACTCCTTTCCCTCCTCACTAGCCGCTGTTTTTTTTTTTTTTTTTTCTCTTGAGATTCATGTGAGCGCTGAGGCCTTCCCAGAAGACAAAATACAGTTTGCACAAAAGCCTCATTATTATTCTAATTTTCAAAACCAAACAAGTCACATATTGAAAATTAATATTCGAAGAGACTTGAGATATGTTTCTATAGGTATAGACATGTCTCAATAGGTACAGTAGTCACTATAGCCTCTGTCAGTCTCATTTCTTGGCTCTTTCTTTTAGAGTTGACTCATTTTGTATGCTTCGGTCTGTCATCTGCTGTTCATGTCTTCTCATGCAAAGGCGTACACATTAAAGTTGTCAAAGGTCTCTTAACATCATCTGCCTTGTGATATTGAAAGGTAGATTTTGCGGTTTAGCAGATCTCTGTAAGCAGTGGTATCATTTTTATAGAAGACTGAAACTGGGTGTTTAAGAGGACTGTTTGTTTAAGAGGAGTAGAAAGGAAGAATGGCCAACATACAGTTTAGAAACTGGGTGAATGACACATACATGATGACAGTTTTCACCAACCTGTTTTCAATGGCTTGGTATGAGCTTGTCATACCAAGTTGGTAGAGCAAAGGGTTAGAAGATTCTGCACACTTTGAACCATGACATTTTCATTTTTATTGCTGTTCTCAGCCTGGAAGACCTTGATCAGAGCATTGAACACAATTTATGATAATTTGTATGAATGTGCAGAAAATTAGCACAACTTGGTCAGGTGAAAGGAGCAGTAGCCATTCTTCCAAAAATGCCACTTGGTGCATTTGTTTCAACCCCAGATATTTAGGTCTCCTCCTCTCCTACACCTCCTAGCCACTTATTCACATCTCCAGTCAGCAGCCGCAAGGACGCACAGAGCCTTGCTACCTCTCCCCATGTGTTCACGATGGGTTGGTCAGTTAGTTACAGAGCTTGTGTGATTGTAAACTTTAAGCCCAGCAATGAGTGCCTGCGCGTTGACACATCTGTAGATAAACAAGTCAAAAAATTGCAAACGGTAATAGATTTTCATTGAGCTTTTATCTGTCGAACACCATTGTTTTCAGTGTGATTTTGTCCACTGTACACTGAGTCACGTGGGCACCGTGTTTGTCTAATGCAGGCAAACATATTGAGAAGGATCACACTCACTAGACCACAGAAGGAGCTGTACATTTACAAAATACCATATTACTTTGTTTTACATTGAAACAGACTTGTAGACACATGTAACTAATAGATAGCGGGGTTCTCCTTAAATGGTGTATTTATGGCTGCACACCACTTTTGATTGCTTGAGTCTTATCATTTAACAGAGTAGCACCTGAGCTTGAACTTGTCACAAAATCCCAGAGGAAACTTTGGATACATTCAGACTTTGCTGATATTACTGTAAATCAGGGTCCAGACTTCTGCTGTGGTTGTTTTTGTAAGTTTGATGTCTAATTTGGTCTTGCTTTGTGGAAAGAGAGGCCCTCAAGGTCAGTTGTATTTGTTATGTTGAGATCTGTTTGTGTGTTCAAGCTTATCGCCAGCAGAAACCATGACTCCAGAGTCAGTTGTTTATGGGCTGACGTGTGATTTAAGTTGGCCAAACTACACTAGAAGTAGCTTGACTTTTTTATTCTTGGTTTAAAGTGAAGCTTTAAAACAGTGCTTCACATAACATTGTAAAGTGAAGGTTGACGAGAACAAATATGGAGTTGTATGGTTATGACAGAAACCCCTCTGTTATTTTTTCCCTCCCTTGTGGGTTTTCTCTGTGTACTAAACCTACACAAAACGCATACGCAGGAGAGTTCCTTAAATGGATGATAACCCACTTAGCAGTAATGAATAATTCAAAAATGAAAATAGAGTGCTTTTCTATTCCAACAAACTCAACATCAATGGGATACTTTGCATTTCAAGCAAACCTAACAGGAGCGCTCTGCACTCGCCGGCTGCGCTCTCATATGGCCAAGTATTTATATATGCACATATGTATAATTTGTTTTGTACATCGAAAAATCCACCTGTCAGTCTAGTGTCATGTTGATTCTCTTGATGAGTGAATGAGTCCAGCGTCATGCTTTTATGGGGATATTACTGGCCACTCTCTAAATAAAACATTGCTCGTACATGTTGTAAATTGCTTTTTCAACTCATTTCATTCACACACTGTGGCTCGTACATAAATGCCTCACATTGTTCTGCATTTCTGCACGGTTTCAGCCCTGAGGAATCGCAGAAACAGTTTGCAGACACTCAAGGTATGATGATGGTGAGCAGGATGTTGACGTTCACACACCCGTCGTATATCTGGTTTCAGCCAGTTTGCGGAGCTTGTAGGGTTTGAATATCTTGCATCTGGATTCACTCAGGGGCATCTCACATTCTCACATTCTCCCTCTTGGGCCTGGGGAAGGAATTCATTCCAAAATACCATGCCCTTCCTTGTACTGAGTCCTTACCATCCGAAAATAGTAGCCCAGGGTCTTCTCAACCATTTTTGGTAGATGATCAGGACATTTTTGTGACCTCAACATTTGAAATGCATGTAGATTTTGTGGTAGGACTAGAGGGCAAATACAGTTTCATTTCCTGGGAGCAGAGAAGTCAAGCTGGTCAATAAGATTTAAACGAGAAAGTATTACAGTTATAGTTTGATTAGCAGTTTTTCAAGGAGCTCCATTTTAATATCAGCTGACCTAAGGTTGGGAAAAGCCCACAATACGGGTGAGAACGAGGTGCAAATTAAGAGGATGTTGCATTATATCCCAGGATCAAAGTTTCTAATGAGACAAAAAAATACATTCTAGTTTGTTATATTCTATCTTTCACAATTGATTGATACAAAAAATAGAGAAAAATCCAATATAAAAGCAATTAAACTGGTTTCATAAGAAAGAGTTGCATTCTATCCATTCAAATATTCAGTGTGTATTCAGAGACGTTTAGTCATGGCTGAATGTCAAATAGAGTGACAGTTTTAAATTAAAAGGTTGATACACCATGAGCTCCAGTCGATGATCAGCATGAGGTAGATTACCACCATATCAACAAAAATCGATTATTCTTTTCATTGCAGTTTTAATTTAGATTCTCACAGAAAAGAGCCTATTTTCATCAGTCTCATACTACTCACCATCATGTATGTTGTATAAATATTTAGAAGATGGTCGACAAACTTAAGGTGGCTTTACCCTCCACTACATCCCTCCTGCCAGTTCACACCCAGAGGACAAATAGTAATCCAACAGTTTGACAGACACCTGACAGGACTAGTAAAACCCTGGATGGGAAGGTATTATGGGATGTTGTCTCTCAATTTATTTTAAGATCCATATAGAATGATCGCCCCAACACAGGTCAGTCATTGTATGAAGAGACATGGGGCGTCTGGTTCTCAGGTTGTGGGTCCAAGGGCCTAAAACGGGCCTCAAAACTTGATTTCAAAATCCCCAAATGGGGTCTTGAGTAAAGGAAAGCATTTCCAAACACACTGGCAGTATAGCAGGGAAAAGAAAAACTGTTTCTGTGGGATAATATCTACATTTGACCTCAATTAACATTTTACACGTCTGGGTGAGCAAATCGACTTGAGAGTGTAATCTATTGATTTATGTGGGATCCAACAGTGACACTAAGTGTTGCCCTTATGGAACTTACTTATTTTTTCAAAGCTTTATGACTGGTTTAAAACAGTTAAATTCTCCTATAATATGGTCAGAACTGGACATTTGACATTCAGCATCTCTGTAAAGTGAATTATTTATTCTCACACCAGACGTATCTGCTCTATACAGCTCTTTCTTCTCTGCAGAAAATGCAGTAGCAAGATTTCTCATTAGAACTGGAAGCAGAGTTTTAGCTAATTGGTTTCCAGTTGATATTAAGATACATTTTTAAGATTTAATTGACTACTCTGAATGCAATAAATTACTTTAATTCCCTTAGTACAGAGAGACATGGATCTACGCACAAAAAAAAAACTTCTAAAAAAGTCTAAACAGGGCATCAGGGCCTGGATAAGAAAACAGTCTCATTCTTAGGAACTTGCATTTAACTGCTAACTTGTTTTTGCACCTTTTACTCTGTAGCAGTATTGTTCATTTGTTACGGAGCCAATAGTCTCAGAATTTGCTGAGCGTGCTGTAATGAGCAAGCATTATCATTTGTCCTATTGGCTTCAATTTGATGGCTTTCATTTTGTACCTTAAAGTCAGCAAATTGTTAAGATGGCTTTCAAGCCTATAGCGTTATAACTTTTTTTATGTTTACTTGTATTGTTTTGATGATATTACCATTACATTGTCTTGTGCTACTTCTGTTGTGCTGAGTGAACCTTAATAGGATAGGATAGGATAGGATAGGATAGGATAGGATAGGATAGGATAGCACTTTATTAATCCCCTTTGGAAAATTCAGGTGACACAGCAGCAACTGGCAGAACAGTACCAAGGAAAACAAGTACAATAAGTACAATAAGATAATAAAAGAGAAGAGGTAATAAGATAAAACAGTAGAGGTAATGTACATAATATGGAGACTATAGAGACAGTGCAAAAATGCAAATAATAATAATAATAATGTGTATTTGTATATATATATACTGTATATTTATACATAATCAGGGGTTCAGTCATTGGAGCCTGCAGTGCAGATCTTACATTTATTATAGGTGATTGTTAATAAGTTTGTTGTGTTCACAGCACTTTGTTTAACTCTGTACAGATTAGTAATAGCAGTAGTACTAATAGCAGCAGTGGTGGTAGTAGCAGTAATAGTATTTCTTTTGAAGCTTGAAGCCAGAAATTGAGGTGTTGTCTCAAACTAGTTATTTGTTTGTAATGTTCATTCCTTTCCCCATATGGCATATTTATTGTGCTAAACTGGGGGAGAGCTTTTCCAGTTTGGAAATCTTAATGGGAGCCAGATGGCTGTTGGATTGACAAGATCAGCAGCGAGGCAGGTGCTGCGGAGGAGCCTCCTTCTGTGAATTCCTGCCTCCTGAAACATTTACAGCCCTGCGCCTGCAGGAGACAGTGTTGAGTTGCATATGGTCTGTCCACTTGGCTGACTTGCTCATCTTGGTTGAGTGAACATTCAGTGTGGTTGCGGTGCTGATTGGCTGATTGGCTGCAGCGTGAAGTTTCCCCTGGAGCACTAGACTACATCCCCACCCCTCTCTCTAAACTTCCTAATAGTCATTATCAGGGAAATGTATGACTGAATGACTTAACTTCAGCCAAACCCACACAGCTCGGTTGATTGAGTTGTTTTATTGGTTGTTTGTTTATGCCATTTGTTTGGCTGGTTCTTTGTTTGGTTGCTTAGTTAGCAGGCTGACTCAGGCTGCTCATCTTACATAATGCAACATAACATGCCATTTAGTGGACACATTTATCCGAAATGCCGTCAGTGCCATGAGTGTAAGTATTTGTTCCATGGGTGGCCCAGTGAGGATTGAACCCCTAACCTTGTCAGCCATGTAAGCACCCATTGTGCCGTATAGGACCAAACTGTTACATCTAAACTTCAATGATTATGGGCAGAATATCTAAATGAAGGGAATATAAATGATTTGACATTGAAACCAGTGTTGCTGGTACAGAACACTTTTTAACTTTAAGATGTAGAAAGTGGGAGAGAAAGTGACATGGATAATAAGGAATCGCTGGGTAACACTGTGTTGGTCCTGTTGTGGAATCAGGATTATTTACTCTATAGCATTTTCTGGAAAGGTAGTAAAGATACAACACTGGTGGTAAAAAACAGTGGTATAAATGTGGTATAAAATAAAACTTTAAATAACACTGCACCACTACTACTACCAAAAAAAAGAAAAAAATAATAATAATACAAAAACTACTACCGCTGCTACTCCTGTTGTTACTACTACTAATAATAATAATGACAATAATAATATAACTAATTATAGTACAACTACAACTCCTATTACTACTGCTACTACTAATAATAATAGTAATAATACATTTACTACTACTACCAACTACTACTATACACCTCCCAGTACTGCAACTACTTCTACTCCTATTACTACTGCTACTGCTACTACTACTACTTCTCCTACTACTCCTACTAATAATAATTATGATCATCATCATCATCATCATCATCTACAGGCTGGTTGACTGGCTGACTGGTCCGGTTGTCTCCAGGGAATGGGGGCCACCGTCCCGTTATGTTATCTAATGCAGGATAATTCCACCTCCATCTGGCCAGCCTGTGCCACAGTCTGTTCTGCCTGGCAAGCTGGCTTGACTGACTGGTGAGCGGTAGTTAATGATGATGACCATGAAGATGACCATCTCCTGCACTGCTGCGATGAAAGACGTAGAGGGGGATGGGCTGTAGGGATGGAGGGAGAGAGAAATAGAGGAGAGAAACAGACAGAGAGAGAGAGAGAGAGGAGTGGAAGAAGGGGTAGTTCTAAAGACTGAAAAAAAGATTGCAAATACACTATGCAATATAATAGGACAATTTGTGTATCTATCTAATCGTAAAGTAATGATAATAATGATAATGTCACTAGAAAATGAAGGTAAATTGTTGTGATGACAGTACTTTCATGGTGGGTGAAAACTTCAATTACAGCCTCTGCTTTCCCATCTGTTTTGTATTACATTCATTGTTTTTAATCCTCACTGCCATTCAACATCTGTGCTAACATCGTTTTCATTTCAGCACAGTGGGCAGTCCGCTCCCCATAGCACTGTCTGGTAACACTTTACTTGAAGTGGTGGTTGAGACGTTGTATGTGCATTATAAGCACATTGTAAATACATCATAACTGCATCAGATAATGTCGTAATATACTATAATGCATCATGAATCTAGCATGAACAGGTTAAGAGGCTGTAATAAGTAATGTATTCACCACTGGAACCTATATCCTTATTTGTTTATAGGACATCAAATGCATTATGAGCTGCAGAAGTCTTATTAGTGTGCCACAAAGTATTCCATGAACTCATCATATTGTTAAAGTGACATCATATGAGTTATGACCACTAATAATATGCATTTACATTAACTATGACTTGTAAATGAAAAAAAAAAAATCTGCAAATAATAATTGCTTAAAGCAATCTGTGATCAACTACATCATTATAAGTGAGGCATGACACACTGCTATATATTATTTTGTTATTTATAAATTAGCAGTGTGCAAATAATAGATATATGAAAAGATAGATATATGAAAAAGATAGCAGTGGTGTGGGTGTAGGTCCATTCAGTAATGTTCTATGTTTTGTTCATTAAAGGTTAAGGTAATAATCTGTGACATTTTCATATAAATAATTGATTATTGATATAATATAAATATAATGCAATAGTGATTCAACCTAGCACCAACAACCAACAGCAGTTTGTTTGTAATAAACAGAAGAAGAATTGGGTAGTTAGCATGAGCAGTGATAGCCACCATGGCTGAACAGACAAAGAAAAGAGCGCCACCTACAGAAACTCAAACTGCATCAACAGAAAATACAAGAAAATGTCAAAGTACTGGACAAACTGTTTGATTGACAGGTGGTTTCTGGGAAGCACAGTGCAGAAACACCACAACAATGACCGCTTAGCACCAAAGATGGCCGCAAAATTAAAAAAAAATAAAAACATGGATCTCATAGATTACCACTTTAAATAAATAAATGTATGAATCAAATAATCTGGCTCATTTTACAGTCTGAAGTTACCTATTCTATCCAAGATTTGTTTTAATTTTGTGTTATCGGTCATTTCGTAGGTGAGAAGGTGTTTCTGTTTAAATGGCGGGCAGCAGCTTCTGCTGCTGGACGCTCAGGTTGGCAGATGTCGCCTGTGTGTGCGAAGCGCTCCAAAAAGCATCACAGCAATGAGGCTGATTAGGATGTTATCTTCGCTCGGGGAGCAGACGAGCGACAAGTGGAAATGTAACGATTGGTATTCAGCAAAGCGGCGCCTCCTTTTAATGCATCTCCGAAGCCGACAGCACATGAATATTCACTGAGCGGCTGTTAGCACAGCACTGAGTGTGATTTCCTGCTGCTCCTGCACTTCATTAAGCTAATTGTCTAACAGTTGATTCAGAACTCAATGAACTAGCTAACGCTGCACTGGAAGATCAGCGGAGGCCAGCTGAGGGGACCTGATCGTGTGTGTGTGTGTGTGTGTGTGTGTGTGTGTGTGTCCCCGTGTCCGTGTCCGCGCGCATGGCATGCATGTGAATATTGATGTATATTCATGGATGGATGTGTATGTAAATGTGTCCATGCACGGGTGTGCGTATGCGTGCATTAAAGTTTATGTGTGTGTCTAGTCAGAGATGGGCAGTATTTCTGTTACTTGTATTTCAAATACATATTTCAATTACTTTTGAGTATTTTGTAATTTGCAAGTGTGCTAAGTATAATTTTTTCATCTACAGGTGGCCAGGTGGACAACATGTCTCATCAAGAAAATGATATTCAAGCAGAACCATCAACAAACACAGATGGAACCACAGATGGAACCAAGCCTGGATCTGCGATATTAGACGGAAAGTTCTTCAGCATCGTCTCTCAAACACCAAATGGGAAGGTCCAGGCGGAGTGTCAACTGTGCCCCAAAAAGAAAGTAGTAATATCTGGAACTCTGGCAGTTACATCAAATTTCAAAACTCACCTGAAGAGACTGCACCCTGAGAGTCTTAATGATTTTGAAAGGCACAAGACAGAGTTTACTTCTGGTGGTAAGAAGACAAAGACCCCTTATAGGCAGACCCGCCTTTTTGAACACACAGTAACACAGGGTAAACTAGATTCTCTCATTACTTCGTATGTAGTGAAGGGAATGCATCCTTTGTCTACAGTTGAACAAACTGAATTCATTGAACTGATTCATGGATTAAGCCCCAATACGACAGTGATTTCCAGACGGACACTTCGAAGGAAAATAGAAGCAGATTTCAATGCCAAAATAAGTGATTTGAAAGAGAAACTGAAGACAGTGAAATATGTTTGCACCACTGCTGACATCTGGTCCACTAGTAAGACTAGCTTCATGGGTGTAACAGCACACTGGATCAAACCAGATTCAACTGAACGTGAATCAGTCGCTCTTGCATGCAGACATTTCCCAAGTCCACACACCTACAACCGCATTGCTGAGATATTGGAGGAAATCCACTCAGAATTTGGCCTGTCAAATGAAAACATTGTTGCAATGGTGACTGACAATGGGTCCAATTTCGTAAAGGCCTTTAAGGAGTTCAACATATCTGTTGTTGCAGATGAAGAGAATGATGAGACAGAAGAGGATGGACTGTCCTTCATAACCATCAATTCTTCAGAAGAAGAAGTGTCTGAAGGTGGAATCATCCTACCACCTCATGTGAGATGTGCCACTCATACTCTCAGCTTAGTGTGTACCACTGATGCAAAGCAGGCGATGAAGGACTCTCCCACACTCTCCCGCCTGAACAACTCAGCCATGGGAAAGTGCTCAGCTTTGTGGAATGCATCAAAAAGACCCAAGACAGCAGAGCTCCTATTAGAAGTGACAAAGGAACAGTTGAAAACACCTTGCCCAACACGTTGGAATTCTCTGTATGACAGTTTGAATCAGCTGAGCCATTTAGGAGACAAACTACCTGAAATTATGGCAAAACTTCAGCTCCCTGCATTCAAAGAGGTGGAGCTTGACTACCTGGGAGAGTACTGCAAAATCCTGAGACCTATGGCAATAGCCATAGATCGGCTACAGGGTCAGATCTCCTGCTACTATGGTGAACTCATTCCCACCCTTTTTGCTGTGCAATCCAAACTCCACGACCTACAAACCTCAAACCTAAGGTACATTTCTCCCCTTTTACAAGCCATCTTGGGGGGCTTTGAGAAAAGATTCTGTAGTTATCTGGAGTTGAAGATGGATGTGAACGAAGCCATCTTGGCAACGGCGACTCACCCATTCTTCAAAATGCGCTGGCTACCACCACGATTGTCAGGAGAAAAAAGGCGAATTCACCAGCTCATACTCCACTCAGCTGAAGAGCTTGGCCTGGTGGTGGCAGAGAGTGAAACGGCTTCCTCCAACCTCCAAGATGATGAGGAAGAAGACTTCTTTGTTTTCTCAGCTGAAGAAACTGAAGTCTGGGAAAGACCAGAGATCACAAGCCACAGCAAAGCTGAGTTAGAGACCCTTCATTTTCTGGAGGACACCAGAAGGGACCTGCTTTCTCTGGAGCTGTACCCACTGATCAAGTTCATTTTTCCTCGATTTAACACAACCTTCCCCTCTTCAGCTCCGGTTGAGAGACTGTTCTCATTTGCAGGAATAATATTCCATCCGCACAGGAGGCGGTTAACACCAGAAATATTTGAAAAGTTAGTTGTTCTTAAAGGCAACTAAATAGGCTGCTAATTTAAGTGGTTGGGTCTCAAGTTTCTACATACTGTACAAGACATACTATTTTCAGTATTTTTGTTGTTGTTGTTTTTACAGTTTGCTTAGATACAGTACCTTGTTATACAGAGGGCACAGATGTGCTGTGGTTTCTGAGTATTCTCTCTACAGTGTGATTCGTGCGTATCCTTTTTACCCACAGGTTTTATACTGTGCATGTTTGATTGTTAAATGACAGAAGATTAATTAAAAAATGAAGCAGGCAGTTGGCAAAAAAGCTCTGTTGAAGCATTTGATCCAAGTATTCGAACACAGCTTCTTGTTATTTCTAGTGATTTCTTCATTTCAAGTCCAAGAAGAAAGGTTGAACAATAAAGTGAAATCTCTCTGGCATTTTGGGGATATACTGTGTGAAAATAGTGTGAGTGTTCTCGTGTGCACACGTGGATATGTGTGCAAGTGTGTTTATGCCTGGGTAAAATATGTACATACACAGTACAGGCATATGCATATACAGTAGCATTCTACTTCCTGTTCTTCCTTCCTGTATGGTTCAAACTCTCCAGAGCCTTGTGTACATTATAAAAATCTGAATGTTCTGCCATTTTGTACAAATTCTGAATGCCCAATGTTACAAATGTATTTTCCTGTATTTTGAAAATACAAAATACATGTATTTTATCTTGATACATTTTCTGGCTCCAGTATTTTGTATTTTATTTTGATACATTTATTTGAGGGGTATTTTGTATTTTGTAACAAGATACATTTTGATGTATCTTTGCCCATCTCTGTGTATAGTGCATGTGTGTGTGTGTGTGCGTGTATGTATGTGTTACATTCCTTGTATTTTCTAGGTGTTATGTTGGAGGGTTGTCTTTTGTTTCTCCCTCTCGGTCTCTCTCTCCCCTCTACTTGTCCTCCCAGGTCCCTGGTTTGGTGTCCAGTGCAAAGGAAGGAGGTGTCAATCAGCAGCAACCAATCGGTGGCCTCCTTGACGTTTTATAAAGCCCTGGCACTTCCTGGAACATCCTCTCTGCTCTCTGCCTGCTGTTGGCCTGTTGTGTTTGTTGTGAGCTCATGGCCATTTCTCTTTTTATTTTAATTTCTGTAATTAAGGCCAATCCTTATGTTTGTGTATATATATATATATATATATATATATAAAATAGGAAAACTGGAGCAGGTAAGGGGCCCTACATTTGCCAACACGTAGTGAAGTCATGTTATTCCACTAGGTTAGGAGTGGATGCCACCGTCTGTATGTTTTCTTTGGTTAGTTAGAGCAGACAGCCAGGAGTAGGTTTTTTGTTTCAATGTTCTTTTCTTTAGATAGTGAGTTAGACCTCTCCTTCTGAGTTAGTTCTGGTTTGTTTTTGTTCTTTATTTTGATTTGGCATCCCTCTGGCTCCTTGTTTTCCTCGGGGTTTAAACACCCCTACTGTGAATAGTGAATATTGTAACTACCTGCAAAAGAACAAACACTAAACAATATTTCACTATACTCTTACGTATCAGTGTGTTTCTGTCCTCCTGCTGGTTCATTCGTCCCATTTCACCATCACAATAATCATGTTTATGTTGTCTCCCCTCACCCTTCATTCTCCTACCATACTGGGGTTGTAACAGTATGTGTGCACATGTTCATATGTGCATATTTGTGTGTGTGTGTGTGTGAGGGCAGAGTAGAAATAATTGCTTGTTTTTACTCAACCTGAAAGATAATTTAAAAGATCATTTAATCTTATTGCGCGGTGTGTGTGAGCACATGTGTGTGTTCATGTGCTTGAATGTGCATGTGAGCACAAGTCAATTCTCTCTCTCTCTCTCTCTCACTCACTCACTCACACACACACACACACACACACACACACACACACAGAAATACACAAATACATGCACTACATGGGTACAAAGACACAAATGCACACACACACACTTGCACAAACACAAAAAGGCATGCATTATACATGTAGGCCTTGAGTGTTTTTCACACACGCCCGCCCACACACACATACACACACAGACAGACAGACAGACAGACACACACACATACACACAAATGTATATAAGCATGTGCACACACACACACACAAAGACAAGCATGTATTGATTTTGATTTCCCTTGATACATTCAGCTGTAATTATGTGAAGGATTCATTAAAGCTCGCACAGCCACATGCTACACACACACACACACACACACACACACACATATTACTCACAGACATACATGTGCCAATGCACACACACAAAAGCCCCTATATGAAGTAATGAGTGATGCATAAGCCACATTGACTCCACAGAGGTTGTCAGTGAAGCTGACCTGTGTACCGCTCCTTACTGCACACAGCCTGACAACACTCTGCACTCTGCTGCTCTACTCTTACTTTCACATACGAAGCTCTGAGAATAAATCTAAGAATAAATATTGTATCTCATCAGGATGACTTTTCAAATTGACAATAAAGAAAGGCTGCAGGAACCTTTCAGCTTTAGACTCCAGAGTTCAATTCATTCATTCAGGTCAATTCATGAATGAACTCATCAATTCCAGTTCAACTGAGGAAATGGAATTGGAATGTGGAAAAAAACAAAGACAACAGGAATCAGAATTGGAATTGAATTGAATTCAATGAAATTCTGTGAAATTCCATGTTTTGTTTTGTTTTCTTACCACATATCTGAGATTACACGTAATGTTATATATCATCAATACTGATTTATAATATTTAGCAAGTCAAGACAACCTCTCTTAGAAGAAGAATTTCATGGAATTCTAATCTGTTTCCTGTCATTTAAATTAAATTCCACTTCTGTTTCCTTAGAGCTGGGTGGCATTCACATTCCAACTCCAGGAACTGAATTGGAATTTACCATGCATTCTCAATTCAATTCATCGATGGCCCCAACCCTGTTAGACTCTTTAGAAGATCATTCCCGCTGTAGAGCCACATGGATCCAGCCATGACATCCCCTTGCACAGTATCTCAGGTCCTCACCCTCCACACTGTCTGAAGGAGAAATAACAATGTATGAGGATTCACTCCTAAGACATCGTTCTCCTTTTTGAAAGAAAAAGTTATCTTTCTCTTTTTTTATTCTCTACACGTCTGAGAACATCTCCTCCAGTCTGAGAGGAGCTGCTTGACTTTCAGTTGATTCACCAACCAACCCCTCTTGAGTCTTTACCAGATGTGTGTTTGTGTGTCTTTGTGTGTGTGTGTGTGTGTGTGTGTGTGTGTGTGTGTGTGTGTGTGTGTGTGTGTGTATGTGTGTGTGTGAAACTGTCAGTTTAGTCGGTAACTGAGGCAGAAAATAACAATCTGATACTTAGGAGGAAAGGAAAGGCAGGAAAGGAAAGGAAAGGAAAGGAAAGGAAAGGATCATGATGAAATATTCCTTGGATAGATATGAAACCCAAACAGAGGAATAACAACAGGTAGTTTTTTTATTTTGCCATTAAAAATACATCACCTGATGCCGAATAAGCCAGAGAGCATCTGGTGGATGAAGCAGTAATGCTATAAGCACAGTATTGTGTAATAATAATACTGTATATCATAGCAGTATTGTGTAATGTTTCTTTTCTGACACAGTTGTAGCGCTGACATGCATAACGCTGACAATAATAACCCTAACCCTAACCCTTGAAAATAATAAAGAATAACAATAATTCCCCAGTCATTATGGAGCCATTGTCATTATTCTCCATTCAACCTCTCATTAATCTGGCTCAATGCATTATTAAAGGATTTCTCTATAGACTGTAGGCAGTAAAATCGCTGTGTGCAGCAGCTACAGATCAGAGCAGTTAGAAAGACCGGAAGCCCATCTGCTCCTGTTGAGGAGATTCTTGTTGAATACACGTGACACAGACATAATACTTCAAAACATCTGCTTTCTGCAGCAAACAGCCACTCGGCTGACGTCATGCCCCGTTTGGAAGAATTATTTCTGCTTTCATTTGGAGAAATATGACTCACAATTTATATTCCACTCTTGTATTTTTTTTTTTTTTTTTAGACCTTGCTGTTACCCAACATCTTGTGAATCATCATAATTGAATTCCTCACTGGAGCAATCATCAGCTTCCAATCTTCAAAGATAGTAACTTACTTTTGAATCGGAGCAAATCAGTCAGAATAACAAGCTGCATGTTAAGTGAATCATCAAGGGGCCAATTTATAAAGATGACAAGTTGATGTGTCACAGGGGGAAATCTATTGTTTCTTAGACAGGCCGTAACAGTAGAGGGGTGAAGACATTATTCTGTGATGTTGGAGATTAATTATCTTTTACTCTAATAGCGTACATCACACTGATTGTTTAAGGTAAACAAATAGCTCGCTGCTTGCCTTTATGCTTGCATTTATGTTTGACTGTATTGAAAGTTTTGAAAAATAAAAGCACGCATGCACAAGTACAAGGCCTCTTAGTGTCTTAGTGCATGAAACATGTCTACCAAACATGGTGATTATTATAGCAATAATAACCAAGCGAGCATTATATACTGTGGTTATGGGTACGACAGCAAGGCAATAAGTATGAAACACAGCTGAGTACCGTTACTGAAATACAAGCAATGGCTTTTATACAGATAGATAATAAAATCATAAACAACCGTGATCTCCATTCATAATGAGGCAACTAGGTATGTGCTTTTTTTTATTGAAACTTGAAATTTGTTTATATGAATATTTCACAGATTATTACTTTAAATGTTTTTCAAAATTCATTCATGGCAAAAAATGTTCAAGTATGATTAATTTAGGGCCTTTCAAATGTTCAAAACTGAACTTTTAAATTTGTGATAGAATGTTATTCAGTGATAATCTATGTAGGCTATGTTATACATGTATATGTATAACATACATGTGCATATATATATACTGTATATGTATGCACATGTACTGTATGTACAGTAAATATGGTGGTTACGACCTTACAATGATTGAATTAATGAATAATATCCTCTTTAAAGACATTTAGGGATTTGGATGAGAATTAGTACTACACATAAAAATGCACATGACACTATATATTTTTTGCATAATGGACTTCCATAAAATAATTCCAGCATTGCTCATCCATATTTTATGTTTTCAAGCCATAAATATTGGCATTATTTATGCTTTTTATACATTTTTTTTCTAGCGCATGAGATAATGAAATATAAATAAACATTATTTAATCATCTAGGCTTTTTCCGTCTTTGAAATGAAAGCTATCATACCCTAGTCATAGACATCCCATTGTATTTCTCTGTAATTTAAGTATCATATACCAATACAGCTGAACCATCATCACCAAGAAACAAAGAAAGAAATGAGTAAAATAAGCAAAATAAGTGGCCATGCAGAAATTAACATTGTAGCATAATCACTGGAACTACCTTACAATATGTAAATGAAAGATTAGACTCTGCATAGCTTTTCAGACATGATGTATATGCACATTTCATATTCTGATACATCGAATTTCTACACATCACAGTGCATCAAGCTTTTACATTCTGCACACGAATAACCTTTATCCCCAAGGGGCTGAGATAAACGAGCTTTGTCTGTAATTCTATTTTCTATCCAGAGCTTATAATCAATCACTTTTATATCACAGCCAGATCATTCTGTACAGCACCCAGATCTTTTCAACTTCATATCTTCCCCTCTCTCTCTCTCTCTCAGCCCGATTCTATATTGCTCAGTGGGGTAAGGATAACATCATGATTATTTCAGGAGTCATCAGCTCCGCAGTTAAAAGTAGCATATGTGATGGCGGCGGTGGTGGAAAGAAACCCCTCCTTCGCCTCTCCAGGAACCTGGAAGTAATGGGCGAGTATGTTGGGAAGCTGCAGAGGGATCTATGGGCCTTATTTCAATGCAAAGGGAAGAGCTCATGCGGAAAAAAACCTCTGACAGGGCCTTAGATAACCTCTTGGCTTTGAAATATTAATGGAATGGACAGTGACGAACACACGTGGTTGGGTTAACCACTCTGGCCGAGAGACAGAAAAAGAGATGAAGACAGAGAGTGAGAGAGAGAGAGAGAGAGAGAGACAGAGGGGGAGAAGAGGATGGAGAGGACCAAGATTCAGAAAAGGCGAGATTGAGAGAGAGCAAAAATAAAAGGGACAAAGCGAGAAAAGTCAAGCGTGATACATCATCTAAAGCTCAGCGCATTGTCAATCAATCTGTACGTTAATTAGAACGACAAAAGTCAACTTCGCACTTTGGCGGCCCCATGTGGCAACAAGAGGTAATGGTTTGAATGTTTTAAGGTTTGAAGGACTTCATTACCCACAAATCATGTAGCGCGACGCCAGAAAACGTGGCACTCCTCTGACCTACATTTCTTCTTCTTAGTGGCTGGGGAGATAGTGAGAGAAAAAAAATCGCAGCAGGTTCAGCCATTGTTGGTGAGTCCAGCTTTGTCTGGGCACTCCCTCGCTGCTGTTTCGGAGAAAGCGGCGTGTTTTGCTCTTAAGTTTCGGCTTGTCTCTTCCTGTGCACCGAGAAGAGACCGGAAATTCATTTGGGTAAACAGGGGGACTCGACTGGGCCTCAATTAGTTCCTATTTTATTGTTTACTTCACTTCAGATGATCACTAAAGCTTTCTGAGTATGTGTAGTTTCACTCAACCTTTTGTCACTTATTGCAATTGCATTAAAATGTAAATACATTTCTATAATGTACATATATGGAGCATCGCGTTGCTGCTGCTGTTGACCCAAGTCGATGCAAACTCCCTCCAACACCCCAACCTCCTCCTGTTATTATCTGTTCACGGGATGCTTCTGCAAGCTATCTCTGAATTATGTCTGGTTTTATGTTGGTTTCATATTATTAATGATATGTCTACTATGCCATTGGGGGGTTTATTGTGCTCCCCGCAGAATCTCTCGCATGCTGCTTGGATTCATCGGGGAGCATCCTCAAGAGCAGAGCCTTTTCCACCAAATGCAACTGTATAACCATTAGTGCTATGATGGTCCAACTGCTTTGACGTAAGTGTCTCTGACTGAAATGTAATCTTAGTATGTAAAGCTTATATATCATCAGGCAGACTGGCAGAGGAGTTAGTGTAGACTCTGTGATGTTGCTCCTAGCAATAGATCACACACACACACACACACACACACGTAAAGAGACACACAAAGACACTCACACACACAGACACACACAGACACAGACATGGACACACACTCACACAAGGACATGGACACGCACATACAAATCAACTCTCAAGTTCATTTGTGTGAGTGTGTGTGTGTGTGTGTGTGTGTGTGTGTGTGTGTGTATGCACTTGTGTATACTCAGTGGTTAACTCAATTATACAAATAAACAAGGTTCTGTTATGAAACAAATTGCACTGCTTTTGCCCCGTAATAACTTATTCTTCTCCCTGCATTCCATTTGGCCTCAGAAGGACCATGCAAGGTCACATAAAGCAGAGAGACAGTGTATTGAATAAATCCCTGACATTTAGTGACTCATAAAATGTTCTAAAATACAAACTAATTTTATTCTCATCGTGATAGAAACTAGCTTGGTGGAGGTTACATGCTTGTCAGCTGTGAACCTCTTGGCAAGCGATGACTGTCATGGATACTGACAACACCTCTAATGTTTTAGCAACACCTTTTATTGAGTCGACAGAGAGTTTAGAGTAGAAATCTCTTACAAGTCATTGTTTGCTGTCGTGTAAATGTAACCAGACAATGCTATTTTTGACCAGTGACTATAGCTATTTGTTGGATAGATAGAAAACAAAGACAACATGGCTACCATGTTCAAGTGCTTACCTCATCAGATAGTCCACCAAATGTACTTAGAATCTCCAAAATATACGAACTCCAAAACATGTTTCTACTATCTCTACTACAACTACTGTTAGGAACGGACCGGTGTCAAGCGAGGAAATAGTAAACATGTCGTCCCCCGCAAATGATGAAGTCCTGGTCCAATCAGTAACAAGTATGTCACCTTGTTTTGAGTTGTAATTGTAGTTCTGCCTTGGGTCAGTGAGTGTAATTTTGAATGCTGAAATGCAGCAGTGAGATGCATTATTTCCCCGAGTTTTATCAAAATCGGATCAGTGGTGTTTGAGTTATTGCGCGTGACACATGGATGAGCGAACAAATGATGTAGTGCCCCCCTTCAGCTGATCAGTGTGATTTTGAAAATGGGAGAACGTAGTGCCAGTGGTGAGATGCATCATTCCCCCAAGTGTCAGCAAAATCCAACAAGTAAAAAAACATTGTAGTGGGACAGACTGACCATAGTCCCTCCCCGAATTTCATTGTGTGGGACAAAAGAGGACTGACTTACAGTCACAACCTTCAAAATAAAACCCTTATTGACACTTTATAAGGTGGTAATTTATTTTATTTATTTATTTTCCTCTTATATGTATCACCGGAAGATGTATGTTTTGTAAAATGGTGGTCTCCTGTAATCCCATGTGGGATGGGCCAGATGTTTGGCATGACACAGAAATAAAAATAAACTAACTAACTATTGACGTGTCAATTGTGTCAGTGACACTGTCAACGTGTTTGCGCTTTTATTTTGAAGGCAAAATTGCTCTACTTCCGGCCTTATTCTAGCTGTCTTTAGCTGGCTTGATGCAGTTTAGGAACAAGAACACAAGTAGCAAATCCCAAGGAGGTTGGGGTTCTATTTTGTTGGCAAGGCAAGGCAAACGTTATTTATATAGCACATTTCATACACAAGACAAATTCAATGTGCTTCACATAAAACACCAAAAATACATAATTTGTCTAGTAAAATGAAAGAATAAAGATAAAAATAGGTAAGAATAATAATAAAAAATAGAAATTGTTGCATACTGTGTTGCATCGTAGGCTCGCTCTCTGTAAAGTCCTTAGAGACATGCTTTGTGATGAAGGCCTGTATAAATAAACTTGACTCTCTCTCTTTCTCTCTCTCTGTCCATCTGTCTCTCTCCCTCTCTCTTTCTTGCTTCTCTCCCCACACATTGTTGTACAGTCAGTTCCTCTCTTGCTTCAGCCATGCATGCACAATGCACAGCTTATAAGAGCAAATTAGATCATTGTGCTCTGATTGTTAGTGCAGAGCAGAGAACTACCGCCTCTATAGGAGCAAAGTGTCGTGGCGGTGGGGGCTGGGCAGCAGACGGGGAACACGTGGGACACTGACGCCAACAACAACTGCAAACATACTTTAATGTCTTTTTTTTTTTCAACGATACTGTTGCTATCTTGGATCTTGAACTGCACACTGCAAAAAATGACAAGCTTATTTCATGATGTTTTTAGTCAAATTATCTCACTGCACTGGCAGATAATCTTGCTGGTTTCAGTAAATTTCACGTGATATGACTTCTTTCAAGAAATCATCATAAAACCATGAAGAAAATCCTGAAACAAGAACACAAGAACAAGAAACTTGAAACAAGTTATTATCCTGAAAAACAGTCAAATTTGTCAAACTAAATTTTTCTAAAATAAGCTTGATAAGTCTGGATACAAGATAAAGTAACTTAATAAGTTATGTTTGTCAGTTTTTGCAGTTCAGATACACTTTTTATTTTACTGTATATTGTTTTGTCATAAAAATTGCATCTAGTACATTCAAAACGGTTTCATAACTGCTTCACAACATGGCTTACTACATAGAAAGACTTTAAAAAATGAATTGTTTTCTGCCCATGTTGCAAACAATTGCTAATAAGGTAAACATTTGATAATAATATACTGTTAATATTTCAACAACCACAGTGCTAGCACATGTGCTTTTTGTATAGGCTGAAAATACTACACTACTTCAAGATGAATCCAATAAACTTCAAAACCTGAACCATCCCTTTAATGACCCCCTGTCTTGTTTGGGACAGAGATGTCGTTCAGTCTAACTGCAACAATCCACACATATTGGTTTTCCCTCTAAACCCTCCCTCCTCGTCTGTTAATATTTGGAGTGTGCGTTATGCAGTCACAATATCTTCTGTATCCTCTGAACACTCAGATTAGAAGCGCTCATCCTTCTAACTTGGGGCAAATTGTGAAACGCGGTCCTCATAATAGCTGTGTCCAACCTGGAGTAGGCATGGGAACATTCTCTCAGGCTGCATCCTAATGGCAGATTAAAACGCCATGGGTCTAATCGATGCTAATTGACACATCTAATTACTCCCGCTAGATAAACAAGCTTCTCATTAGTGGGACAATTAGCCAGGTAATGAAACCCTTGTTTTTGGATGACTTCTCAATGTCATAAATGATACAAGGGAAGGGACAGATCTAGATGTAATACTCAGGATATGGGGACATCTCTGTACAAAGGGCACAACAGGGAAATCTCTAGGCACTGGGAGGGGCTTTTATTTTGTATTTGTATTTGTTTGCATGTGTGTGTGTGTGTGTGTGTGTGTGTGTGTGTGTGTGTGTATGTGTGTGTGTGTGTCATCTCTGTATAGAAAGGCATTTTATTTTGAAGACTTTTACTTTGAAAAAGGAATTTGTTTTCAGCTTTCAAAGTAAAATGCCTTACTCATATTTGAAGGCCCAATGCATAACTGTGCTATAGAGCCACCCACCTGTTGAAGCACTGTCACCCCACTGCAGGCGTTTACATGGTAATTTACTGAAGTAGAGATATTTTTTCACTCTTATATATACTTTCTTATGTTTTGATATAAGGACAGACAGTATAGGAAAGCTAAACATGAGTTTTACATGTAACTGGAGCCTGTAAATGGTATGATTATATATTCAGTGTTTGAAGTAACACACAGGTATTTTGAGCTATGATAGGCTCAAAAGCTTCAAGCCAAACTCTTCAAGAATAATGGTCAATTATGTCATTCCATTGATTTTCATACTGATTTAGCACTATGAGATGTTTTGGGGAAACAAAGCTCTGATCCACTGAATAGTCCCGTACTAAACAAGGTACAGTTAAGATTTACAGTAAAATATTAGTAGCAGATGACCGTATTTTTAAGGGACTTTACCCCCTGACTCTGCACCATGGTCATGACCCTAACCTGCTGCAGCACCTGGCTTACCTGTATGTTGAAATGTTACACTGTCATTAACTGTTTTGCAGTTTATGTCTGTTCTTTGATGTCTTAAATGTTATCTTTGTGGGACGTCTGTAAATGTCTAACTCAATGCAAAGCAAATTCCTGTAAAGGGCTAAATAAATGAAATCTGAAATCTGAATCTAAGATAAAGTGACTTTTATTTTGAAAAAAAAAATTGTTTTGTTTTGAGAGACTTTGCAGACTTTTCATGGGCAAAACAACGAGTTTGTTTGTGAAAGCATTGCTTGTCATCAGTGTAGAAATGGAAACATTGTCTAAAAGCAGCATGATATTAGTGTTTATCCTTCACAGCATGTTTCTCAGTGCTGGCCCATTGTAATTGAGTGCACAAACACTCCCACCCCACACACACACACACACACACACACACACACACAGACACACACACACACACACACACAGAAACACAACAAACTCACACAGAGGCAATGTAATCAGAGAACACACACCCTGCAGCTTTGCCTACAGGTACAACACAATCATCACCATGCGTGACACCCTGAGGAGATTTGAGTAATGCTCCTGTTCTTTTAGCAATTGTTTTTTTGTCGTCGTTTTTAAAACCTGGTGCCTGATTGGTCTCTGGGCTCCGTGGTGGCCCATTTGGACATCACTGGTTGTACATTTATTGACTTTGCATGCAACCCTGTGACCCTGTTGAATGCTATTGCAGTCGAAACACACTGGATTTTAATATTAAAGCTTTGTCAGTTGTTCTCCAAGCTGATTTTTTTTTCATTCCTTTGGTTCTTTGGTTTAGTTAATGATTTCCCAAGAGTAACAAGTCTGTTACTCTTGTCTGAAAATGTAGTGGGTAGATAGTATAGATTTTTCTTTTGAAATGTAGTGAGTAAATGTAAAAAGTCTTAAGTGACAGAAAAACTGAGTAAAGTACAGATACTTGAAACATAAGTACAGTAACAAAGTATTTTTATTTAGTTACTTCCCACCTCTTAATTTCACAGTATGAAATTATTCTCAGCACGTAAACAACAACATTATTTCAAGAAAATAATCAAATAAGCATAGAATAAAGTTAAGTATGAAACATGGATATATAAAGATTGAGACAGAGACAGAGAGACAGAAAGACAAACAATGCACAAACAAACCGACTGACAGGCAAAGTAGCAGACGGTCAAACACAAATCTTGGGATGAGCACACAACAAAGCCAGACCGACAGAGCAGTATGTGGTTTCTTTAATTTAATCCGCAGCATCAGATGAAAAGAATGTGATAATGTGTTGGAACTGGCGGTGGCGAGAATGAGAAGCGGTCTGGTCGATGATGGAAAGTGCGGTCTGAGGCTTCAGTCTGGGCGGGATCACCACGCTGTGACTCATCACATCACTATATCATCACTGAATA
Source organism: Centroberyx gerrardi (assembly GCF_048128805.1). Taxonomy (NCBI): domain Eukaryota; kingdom Metazoa; phylum Chordata; class Actinopteri; order Beryciformes; family Berycidae; genus Centroberyx; species Centroberyx gerrardi. The sequence goes on along the minus strand of NC_136007.1, from coordinate 9,987,066 downwards.
CTGTTTTCCCATCTGGGTGTGTGTGTGTGTGTGTGTGTGTGTGTGTGTGTGGCTGCCTATCTGTGTCTCTCCTCTTCTCTCCTCCTGTCTCTCTCTCTCACTCTTTGATGATTAATGTATGAGATCTGCACATTTTACAATGCAGGAGATAGCATGGAACGGAAGGGAAAAAAATAAATAATCAGGACAAACCAGTAAGAATGGACATATATAGATAGACCTAGCGGAGACATTTTTGTCCCGTTACAAGATGATGTAAAGATGCTTTTGGGAAACAATGCCTTTCAGTTCATTTTCCTCATCACTCAAAAAATGTATACCTTCTATCGAAAAAATGGGAAATGGAAAATTATGGAAATGTACTGTAAGTGTACAATAATATTTAATGAAAATCTCTGCAATAAATAATGTAGTTACAGGGATGTAACAGCAAGTAGGCCTAGAAAACTTTACATACTTAATGCACTAATTTGTAGCGCTGAAGGCTTTCTCAATATTACATGAATCACGGTTCATTTTACCTTTTGAATTTTCAGTGATTTGAAAGTGAAGTTGCTCCCAGCCCTTTCCTTTACACAGACAGAGCCTTCAGTGGTTAACAGTTGCACCAAACTCTTCTAAACTCCCACTCATCCTCACAGCATTTGATGTAATCAGCAATGTAGTGGGAAGTATGAAAGTGGGAAAATGAGCTCCAGTGGACGATCACAGTAAGGTGAACAACCACCAATACAAAAAAAAACACCATCATATTTTCAGAATAGTATTGATTTATGGTTTATTTCCACGGAAAGACGCTATTTCAATGGCGCTTACATCAGTCTGATACTACTGACCGTAAGGTGTACTATACATTTGTATCATAGAGAATAGGAAAACGTTGGCTAAACTGAGTTTAGGTGGGTTTAGCCTCCAGTTCATCCCTGTTCACGGCACTCTGACCAAATCAACAGACACTCAGCGGTCCATTCAAACGTCCTTGGGGTAGAGCATTAAAAAAGAATCTCTCTCTTTCACTGTTTGCCAACAGCAACTCAGCTCACTTGCTCTCTCTCTCTTTCTCTCTCTCTCTCTCTCTCTCTCTCTCTCTCTTTCTCTCTCTCTCAAAGTTGTTTTGTGCCTGTGATGCTGCAGGCTGCATTTGGCAGCCGGCGCTTTCAGATCCAGAGAGCTGAGACAAGTGCCTCTGGCAGAATGCGGTTAGCTCAGGTCCTTTCGCCGGAAACAGTCGTGATCTTCTGTGTCATTTCATAGCGACTCTGTGTGAAACGCAAGAGCCGGTGTTTTCTGAAAAAAAATATCTCCAGGCTTTCGGGATAACATCCTGTTGCATCCAAACAGTCCAATTTTAAACATTTCACTTTGAACCAATAATCCCTTAAAATAACCTTACAATTCACATTAATTCACCCCTTAATTCATGCAAAATCCGCTTAAAATTAGTTAAGGGAGTTATTAATAGAGAAGACCCCATCTAAACCCCGTTTAAACACCCCCTTAATTTTTGACTGTTTACTCTCTAAATATAATGAAAAATTCAGGGAGACAGGAACTTATTAATTAATAACTCATTAATAACCCTTGACATCCATGCACAAAAGGCATAACAAATCCATTAATTAATAGTGAATCATCCCATGAATAGATCCCTTAAAAACCCATGATACTAACACTTACTTCTTTAAAGCCATGTTATTTTTAATGGATAATTCAGGTTTATGTAATGGTGAAATTAAAGACATTTTAGAGTTAAAAGTGTGTGTGCAGAGATGTACAGCAGGTTTATTGCCTCAATGCTGCAGGTTCCTGATTTGAATTTGTACACACTGCTAAAACATCTGTAGATTGGCTGATCATGAAGGTTGAAGCCTGCTGTGTGTGCTTGTGTGTGTGTGTGTGTGTGTCTTTGTGCATATGCAACCCTACACTAAGCCATGTTCTCGGTGCTTAGTGTATACCAACGATTTAGCACATGATAGGTCGACCCCGAAAGGTCACGACACAGCGTGTATCCATGGTGACAGCCTTGCTGGTCGAAAAATGAGCCGGCATCAGAACAACCAAATGAAACAGCGCACACACACATTAACATGTACACACACACTTCATACACGCAGGAGGAGGGGGAGGGGATGGTGGAGGAGAAGGAGGAGGAAGATAAGTGTATCAGGAAGTGGAAGAGGAGGAAGATGGAGGAAGATGGAGGAGGAGGGAAAGGTGCTGGTTCATGTGTTCAGACATATTTCTTCACTTTCCTTGTCGCTGAGCTGCACAGAGCGGAGAGCAGCGGTCGCTTCAGATACAGATGGTTTTTATAGACACTGGTAATTGAAAAGACATGTCAGCTGTTCCCCAAAACACTCAGACGATTTTTTTTTATTTCAGCATGATTTTACTGTTCCTCTTTCTGATCTCGGTGAGTGGTGGGCTTAGCCATCAAACTGATGAAGTAGGGTTGTTAAGACAGAGGGAGGGAGAGAGAAAGGGAGAGAGAGAGAGAGAGAAAGAGAGATAAAGAGAGAGAGAGAGAGAGAGAGAGAGAGAGAGAGAGAGAGAGAGAAAGAGAGAGAAAGAGAGAGAGAGAGAGAGATGCTTTTATTTTTTCAGGCTTGCTTTTGCGGTGAATGTGCTTTGTGTTGTCATGGCTTCAATTAACTGTTTGGCTTTTAAGGTCCTGATCCTTAATCCAAACATAAATAAAAGGCTCGCCCCGCCATGGGAAACCAAGGCGTGGAACTGTGAAAGATTTGGGAAATGATCATGTTTGGATTAATTGCAAATCCCGGTCCCGATCTAGAGGAACCAGGTTCAGCGTAGAGAGACACGAAAGACGAGAGGGAGAGGTTTGAGCCAGACTCAGCCAATCACAAGTATATGGAATATAATTTATTATGCCGAGACATGGGGGGAAACCATTTTTGAATGCAGACCAAATTTGCAGTGGGGTTGCGGGTAATTGTCTTAACTGGAACCATTATGTTTTTGTCTGGTCCAACAACAGAACTAACATGTAACTGCTAGCTATTCCTCACCAAAACTATTGAAATCTCAATATATGACATATGGCTTCCGTTGGGTAAAAGCCACATAACAGCATGTTTGGTGTTTTTCTTGTTTTTAATTTAAGTTAAAATGCATCTAAGTTATTTTTTATTGTTATTTGTTAAGTTCCATCAGCCTTGGGCCCCTCAAACCCGTTACAACCCCACTGTATGATTTCAAAATTACATAGACATACATGAAAATAAGCTCTGTTTTCCTCATTCTAGAAAAACTTTGGGTTTTGGGTTTTTTTGCAGCTAGCTAGTTATTAGCACCCCTTTTGAAACAAGGCCTCATTCTCTTCAGTGAATCTGGATCACAATCCCTTCTATCCCTTCAAATTCCCTTGGATGAGATCTACTCTGTTTACGTCGTATCAGTGAAACTGACAGCGTGTTGCATCAATACACAAACTGACAAGAAGCACTAAATCGTCCTCCCACAAAGGTAAAACATTTACAGAATTGCAGAATACTGAAAGCGAGGCTACAGTGTAGACAGATGCACCATTACCAGCTGGAGTTGTTGTGTACTTTTAAAATAATAGAGTTCATTAGACAACCACTAGGTGTGAGACTGCATTATTATAACAATTTGTTTTCAACCACACAAGCTCTCCCGCCCCATCAGAACCAACAAAATATGTAAAATGGTGCATCTAAAAGGGACGCATTCTAATAAATTCATCTCTACTTCATCATCATTGCACTGTGTTGAATAGATCCTTTTTTTTTCTGGATGCAGTGGCGTTGAAATCTCTATAATCCCTGTACAGCTAACTGAGGATTTGTTACCTGATCCTGGCTCTCTCTCTCTCTCTCTCTCTTTCTCACTCTTACATAAAAGAGAGAGGGAGGGAGAGAGAGAGAGAGAGACAGAGAGAGAGAGACCACCAGGTAAATGAATGAGTCACCCTGTTAAATAGAACATCTGTGTGCCACATATCAGCTGTGCAAACAACAACTGGCTAAACCCTAAAAACAAAGAAAGAAAAGGAATAATTAGGGCTGCTCAAATGAGACAGACCGGGGAAATTACCAATGGAGAGTGTTCAATTATATATCCTTTTATATTCGTACTTATTTTGGGGTTCTTTGTTTACATAATGCTTGGCTCTGTGCGTGTTTGAACTTGTGTATGTGTGGGTGTGTGTGTGTGTGTGTGTGTGTGTGTGCGTGTGTGTGTGTGTGTGTGTGTGTTTGCAGGACCCAGCATTTGACCTGCATGGACTAATGCTTACCATCTTGGCTCCTCAGTGTGAGAAGTATTGATGTCTGCCTCTACAGCAATCAGATTCTCTCTGTAGACTTTGACTTTTTCCTAAAACACCACAGCTCCTCTTCTTCTCACTGAGGGAGGAAATTTACTGCCACAGACTGACAGATAAGCCGGTGCCTCACTAGACCTGTTGATTTCACAAGAACGGTAAACTCCTTTCAAGTGTAGTCGTCGTTTCAGGGCTTTCAGATTATATCAGGATCCAATGTTTTTTCGCCTTTGCACGGAAATAAACAGGATTTTTTTATCCTGTTTGCCAATCATTCTGTTCTTAAAATGGGTGAAACAATGTAAGATGTAGAAATTACATATGTTTAACTTATTACATATTTTACAGAATTTTTAAAAAATATTTTGCTAACGAACATGGTGCAGATGTTGCATTATCCTCCATACGGTGTGTGTTATCCTCGCTTCACAAAGCTATGAAATGCTGGAATGCTAAACTAAGTATGGCTAGCGATTTTTTTAATTTTTTTCACTGCAGCTTCAAAACCCATCAGAATCAACCTCATCAAGTGAAGAAATGCATAATAGAAGCCCCCAAAACGCAAAAGAATTTAATATTTATTTTTGTCCCTCTGAACTATTAGGGGATCCGTAAAATGGAACTTTTTTTTAAGTCTGTAAGAAAACTAGTCTGACCTCATTTTCCCCTCAGACACTTGGGTCTGGTCCAAATTCTGCAGATTACCAGGTTGAGAAAACAACAAAAGTATCAAGTGACAGTAGCTTGACAATAAGGAAGAATTTGGATACTGAAGAACCGGCACTTGAACCAGATTTCTTTTTGGAGTAAACAGCTCCTGTACAGCTTTGGTCCCAGGAGAACTTCCGCCCAGGAGTTTTTGACTTGCGCCAATCGTGACTCATCTTCGCAATTTATAGCCCTTGGTCTGGTCTTCCCCTAAGTTTCAGACAATTCTCCTCTCTCTGAACTCACTGAGTGACAGCCATCGTGACTCACCGTCCCTACATGCAATATGAAGAATGAAAGCACAGCAATCATCGTCATCACTGATGACTTGAAGGGAACGTTTACATTTTTATATTTTACGCATTTAGTTGACGCTCTTCCAATGTGACGTACACCTTTTCTGTTGAGGTGACTGTTCTAAATCTCACACACACACACACACACACACACACACTATTACTTCCTCATGCTATTCACCGAGCTTCCTGTTTTTAAACAGGCATTATTAACACTAATCACCTGAGGAGCTATAAGCTAAAAGGGGCAGATAACCAGTCTGAAGAGGAAATTATATGGCTATTCAAACCTGCCGCACATGCTTTACCTCTCCTCAGCAACTTGCATTGGTCAGCAGTGAGCAAATGAATGTTTTCATCCTCTCCATCAGATCATAAGACACTTGCCTCCTTCTCTTATCCGATCCGTGCAGAAAAAATGTCTGCAGCTCCTTCCGACGAACAAACCAAAATGCATTGAGAAGCAACTGTTAGGGCTGGTCTGTAAACACAATTTTAAATCTTGAATCTGTTTATCTCATCTGATATTTTAAACCATGATTACTTTTGGTCTGAATATGGGCCATATTTTTAAAATAGCATGCCAAACTCTCACTTAAGTGATTCACCTGGAGTTCTTAAGGGCCTGCGGACTCAAAAATAGTTGAGCATTGACTCATACTTATAGAATAGTGCAACATGTGGATGAAAATATCATTTCAATTACTGAATACCAAAACTATTGTGTATAGACTGAGTGACACAATCTAGAAATACTGGTTGAGTGCTTTCTTATCTTGTACGGGAACATATTTTTTCTTGGAAACATGGTTGAATGGAAATGGAAACTATCCTGCTGAGCAAATAAACTTTTTACAACTCAAAGTTGTTCAATTTCATGTTGCATTTTATTTTATACCTGTAACTGTTTAGATTGGATTATATTGTGGTGGACTCTATGGACATTACTCGGTGCTACAGGACCTTCCTTTTCATCTATCTGGACGACATCCTCGTCGCCAGCACCTCCAAAGCGGAACACCTGTCCCACCTTCGGACTCTCTTCAAGCGGCTCAGCCAGCACGGGCTGATCGTCAACCCAGCCAAGTGCCAGTTCGGGCTGACCACCATCGACTTCCTTGGTCACCGCATCACCAAAGACGGGGCAGTCCCCCTCCCGTCAAGGTGGACACCGTCACGAACTTCTCGCGCCCGCTCACGATCAAGTCCCTGCAGGAGTTCCTCGGCATGGTGAACTTTTACCACCGCTTTATCCCCCAAGCTGCTCGACTCATGCGACCCCTGTACGAGGCTCTGAAAGGCAAGGCCCCCAAACACGCGGTGGACTGGTCCGCAGAGAGGGACAAGGCATTTACAGACGCTAAGACTGCTCTGGCCAACGCCGCAATGCTGGCGCACCCATCACCCACGGCCCCGATCGCCATCACCACGGACGCTTCGGATTACGAGCAGTGGGTGGGCAGTGCCTGGCAACCACTCGCTTTCTTCAGCCACAAGTTACGCTCCAGTGAACAGAAGTACAGCACCTTCGATCGGGAGCTCCTCGGCCTCTTCCTCGCCATTCGACATTTCCGCTTCCTGCTGGAGGGTCGCCAGTTCCCGGCGTTTGTGGACCACAAACCGCTGACGTTCACCATGGCTAAGGTGGCCAAACCGTGGTCCGCCCACCAACAGCGGCAGCTCTCCTACATTTTGGAGTTCACCACGGACATACCAACCTCGTCGCCGGCTGCCTCTCCCGGGCCATCGTGGGGGCCGTTCACTTGGGACTTGACTACGCTCGCATGGCAGCTGATCAGGCCGCCGACCCGGACGTGCAGGCTTACAGGACGGCTGTCACAGGGCTGCAGCTGGAGGACGTGGTTTTCGACGACACCTCCTGTGCGACGTCTCCTTGGGTCAGCCCCGGCCCGTCGTTCCCTCTGGGTGGCGACGGCGTGTGTTCGCCGTCCATGGCCTCTCCCACCCGGGCAAAAAGCCATCTATAAAGCTGGTGGCCAGGTTCGTCTAGCACGGGCTCAAAAAAGACGTGAGAGACTGGGCTGGCACCTGCGTGGAGTGCCAGCGCTCTAAAGTGCACCGCCACACCAAAGCCCCCCTGGCACAGTTCCCGGTGCCCGAAAGGAGGTTCGACCACGTCAACGTGGACCTGGTGGGCCCCCTTCCCCCCTCCCACGGTTTCACTTACCTCCTCACCATGGTGGACAGGACCACTCGATGGCCGGAAGCCGTCCCACTGTCGTCGACGACATCCACCGAGGTGGCCCGGGCGTTCATCGGGTCCTGGGTAGCCCGGTTCGGCACCCCATCTGACCTCTCCTCTGACCGAGGCCCGCAGTTTACGTCCAAGCCCTGCAACCTCCCTACGACAGCCCGTTCCGCGTCCTGGAGACCGGGGACAAGCACTTTATGGTGGATGTCGGTGGTAAGCCGGAGCACGTTTCCGTGGACCGCCTCAAACCAGCTCACCTGGACTTGGACCGACCCATTGGCCTGGCCCAACCCCCGCGGCAGGGGCGCGCCCCTGCCCTGCCTCCACCTCCCACCCTGCCCCCACGCCGCCGCAGGGTCCCCAAGGCTCCTCCTGCGGGCGCCCCCGCTCCCGTTCTGCGGAGCCGTTGTGGCCGGGTCATCCATCGCTCTCCACGTTGACTTTCTCTGTTATGGTGAATTCTGGGGGGACGTATGTGGCGGACTCTATAGACATTATTCACTATAATCTGTGGTTTGGGTATGTTTAACACACGCAGTTATATTGTATGCTTCTCAGGGTTAAGGAGACACGGTCCCTTTAAGAATGTCTGGTATTCTGAGTGACGTCAGCTCTACGTAGTGTTGTTATGTTTTTGGGCGGCAGGATGTAAATTGTCTTGCTCTGTTGGTAGTAAAATAAATGACACACAAGTTGATGTAGTCAACGAGAGACTACACCAATGACACGAAGAGACGTTAGAAAAGCAAGTATATTGCATTTTTATACTGTACATGCCACTGTACAATACTCACCAGAAATGAGTTTTGAAAAGCAGATTTTGGAAAGTTTCTCCCTGGGGAAGCATCATGTCCTCAGACCCACATAGCATCTCTGGGGAAGTAACCTTTTAAAGATGACAGTGAAAAGAGACAGAAAAGAGAGAAAGAGGATATAACAGGCCGATTTCAAACTCGAGATGCTGCATTTACATGTTATGTGTCTTAGCCAGCTGAGCCAGCAGGGCAGACAGAAGTTGCCCTTTTAGAGATTTTTGCCCCTGTCAGGGTCTGTGCTATCATTGTCTACGCAAGTGTTTGACCTAGTCTAATAGCACAAGAGACAATTACATTAGATCCTGTGTCTCGGTAAATGACACCTTGTGTAGTAGTGGTTAAATGTCTGCATTATTGAGGAGCCGCAGGGAGCTGAGGAGGTGAGGGGAGGGGCGGGGCTTAATCAGAGGGTTTTACCATTAATATCACTCATGTACTTCAAGTGGCTTCAGTGGTAAAGCTTTCTGACACTCAGGTGCAAAAGACCATCAGAGGAATCATCTGTCAAAACACAGCATTGCCTGCTTATCACCAGTGTCAGGCTTGTTACTCATTATAAGTAACATATTACTCATTACTTGTTACTCAGTTCAGAAGTAATAACATTACTTATTACTCCCTTAGAGCAGTAATTGCACTACTCGTTATATTACTTTTCCGTTACACTTGTAAATATGGCGATTGCATCCTATCTCACCTTCACGGTAAGCAAATAAGGTCGAGGTCCAATATTTTTATCATCTTTTCGCACAGTAAAATCAAAGTGGTGGGAGAACTAACACCCAGAGAGAGTAAACTTTACTGCCACTTCTTCTCTAAGCTTGCTGAGTTTGTGCCAACATCATTTTGAGGAAAACTAATCAGGGGATGGACTATTAAACTCAGTGATAACAAAAGTAGTAAGATAAGATATATTTCTGATTGGTAACTACTAAAACGAGAATAATAATTTGTTATCAGTGTAATGCATTACTGAGCAACATCTTAACACCTACCACTGCTTAATGAGTGAGTTTCTATGGTTGTAAAGACTTTTTTTTTTTTTTTTACTTTTGTCATTGTATACAGTTATATTATATATAGTATATTATACAATATACAGATAATTATTTTGACTTGTGAAAAAAACGTCCCAAAATGTATTTTTCATTAACAAGTTTAACTCTTCAAGAACATAATATGTAAATCCAGCCTAAGTTGTGACGATAAAATCATTCTGAATTGAATCCATTGACTGTTGCTCTTATTTCCATGCTATAAGATCTTGTGGGGAACCGAGCCTCTGTCCGTGGGGCAGTCCCTTCCTCAACAAGATGGTTGTTTTTACTGTGGAGCAGCAGTAGCAGTTGTCTCTGTTTCCCCTCCGGATGTTTGTAATAGCACAGTAAAGCATGCCAGACGCATTTTTATCTTTTATGTGTTTACCTGCCACACACATTTACTGTTCTGTCTCATTCAGCCTTTATATCTGATCAGCAAGGCCTTTGTGTCTCTCTCTCTCTCTCTCTCTCTCTCTCTCTCTTTGTGTGTGTGTGCGTGTATGTGTGTGTGTGCGTGTGTGCGTGTGTGTGACTGTGTGTGCCTGTTGTTCAGATTGATGCTCACTGTGTAAATTACAGGGTTAGATGTAGGTGAGAACAGGTGCTGAGTGCAAGTATAAAGGGGGGCGGGTGGTTTTAGGATGCCAGAATGCACTGTTGATACCCATTCAGACCCCTGAAACACACACACACACGCACACACGCATACACATACAACTCATGCCACTTCTGTTCTACCATCTAAGCCAGATATCCAAATTAGGTTCACTGATTTATCAGCACAAGGGACAGTTACATCAAATCTTTTGTTTTCATAAATGAGCCTTAAAATATTTCACTGACATCCTGTGGCTGAGGAAACACTCATGTGCCAGCAAAGACAGGCTTCCCCTCTTCCTTAGTAACTGTTACCGCCATCAGTAACATCGGCAGTCTTGAAATACAGGATATTTCTTTCTACTCCTATCTCTGCCTCTCTGTATCTCTTTCAAACTCTCTCTGCTTCTGCCCTTTCTTCTCCGCCTCTCTGTCTGTGTATCTGATTCACAGTTACGCTCCTGGTGGATTCACAGCGTCGCTCCTGGGGAATGTAAACAGCACCTCTGGCTCTGCTGACCTCGTTCCCCGGTCGCAGTGCACCGGCTGTCCTGAGATAACTCCGGAAGAAGAGCGAGCTCGCCACTCATCGTGCCGTGCGCTCTCTGTCTTGCCGCCAGACTCCGTCGTAAACAACAGACTCGTCAGTGTTAGTTCAACTGTGACAGCGGAGAAATGAACGCTATGCCGGTGTTTATATAAATCCACACCCATCAGAGTTAATGTAACACTTCTGAACAGCTGCCTCAGAGCCATATTAGCTCTATGAGTGAGCAAACAACACTCCAATTAACACAAAAAACACTTATTAACACTAAATTACACTTATGGACATATATAAACACCTGAAAAATCAACACTTTTTAAATGACACTTATGGACATAAACACTTGTGCAGTGTTAATAGATTTTTACACTCTCAGAGTTGAATTATCACTGTTGATTTTGCTGTGTGTAAATCAGTTTAATAAGCTTTTGCTATATCACAGATAGAGTACATCTTTGTAATTCTAATTTTGGCATCAGGATCTATTTTTACCATGCAAATTTTCACCCAACTCCCACAATCCCCTTTGTACATGCAGAAAGGACTATATGTCATATCCACGGATGCGCTGTGGGACCGTATACAGAATCTGTACTGGTTCATTAACACAGCTTTGGCTTGGATTCCGTCATAAGCACAAAGTTGGTGAGTAAGAACATTTAACAAAACGAGGCCCCTGGTGAGGAACCATGAAAAGCAGATGACGATTCTTCATCATTAGGGCTTGGTTTTATGCTCGCTGCAAGCCAAACGCAGGTAAATTAGGCCGTGGATGGAAAATCTGTCAGCTCTACAGCCACTTTGCGGTTAGCCAACGGGTGTTTGTCAGGCGATTCCATCCTAAAACCCCCTTTTGCTGCTAATATATCATATTGCCCTGTGAACTTCTGAATCCAAAGGTCACTGCAGCCGGTTGAGTGGAAGGTTAGTTTCATGCCTTGCTCGCTATGCAAAGCAGATACTGATACTGAAGATCTATATCTGTTGGCCTTGCTTTTGGTGCTGAGAGTCAAGCACACAGATCAAGTAGATCTGTATCTGCATGTAGGTGGTTTGTGCTGTGACATTTCTACTACTGTAGGAGAGATAGTGGGGGCGGGGTGGGGGCTCATTAACATGACAGACAAATTAATCACCATGTAGATAATTCAGTTCAATTCAAAATTAGCTTTATTGGCACGAATCTTATAGAAACAAAGCATATTGTGTTATAAACACAAAATAAACACAAAATGAATAAATACAATGTTAAAATCCATAACAATGTTACAATATCAGCAGTAATGAAGGCAATAGTTACAGAAACACACTGAATACAAAAATGCACAAGACATAAATTCATAATTAAAAATAATAATATGTTATGAATAGTGTGGGGTAGTCTGGGAGTTTGGAGAAATTTGAAATTACAATTTCAAATTTTGGGCTAGTATATTTCTCTAATTTTAACGTATTTTGGACATTCAAATAGAAAGTGCAGTTCGGTTTCTACCTACTGTAGTTCACAATGAGCCTTTTGTCTTTAGGCAGCCATGTTTTTTTGTGTTTCCCTCTTTCAATTTCAAGATTATGGTCACTAATTCTTATTTTTGTAAGCATTTTTCTGTGGGTTGTATTTTGAATGTTTAAATATTGTGCCTGTTTAATTTTGTGATTAAATTGAGAATAACATTGCAGTTTATTTGGTAATTTGATTTCATTTTCCCAAAATTCAGAATCATTTTCTTTTATTTTGGTCTCACATTGCTTCAGTTTTGCTTGCTCTTTACCACTACAATGGTGCATGGGGCCAGTGGTGTTTTTCAACTGAACTTTGTATTTGACTGAATTCTGGTCAGCTCTGTTAAGATGCTGCCAGAATTTTATGGCACTTTTCTGGATTTCCAGATGTAGGGGAAATAAACCCAATTCTGCTTGACAGGCATAGCTGGAAGCATTTCTACTGACTCCCAGAATTAATTTGCAAAATTCAAGATGAAAGATTTCAGCTGGGCTTTTGTCCCATTTGTCAGACTGTGGATTACAGATATAGAGCCCAAACGCTCTGATAGATTCTACGCCAAATTTTTATAGGTATGGAGGTTTTCCCAAATTTTGATATAATGGCATTTAAAGCCCATCTTGTCTTATCAGCTAGAGCCTTTGTAGCCAAGCCCAAGCTCCCAGATGAACTGATTTCCAGTCCAAGATCATTGTAACTTGCACTGTGTTTTAATGTGATTCTTCCATATTTTTTACTGGAATTTATTTTGCTGGGATCTGGCCTTTTTCTGTAAAATCAGCACAGAGGTTTTATCCAAATTCACTGTCAGCGCCCATCTCTGACAGTATTGTGCTGTAGTCCTTCTGGTGCGGTTGATAAAATGACTAAGTCATCAGCATACAGCAATGATTTGATCTCTGTATCATGTAGGATGAGGCCAGAGGCTGCAGACTGTTCCAACATCACTGCAACCTCATTTACATACTGTAGATACTGAACAAAGTTGGACTCGGATTGCAACTCTGCCTCACTCCACGTCCTTGCATGAAACAATATTTTTGCTTTCGTCAATTTCGTCAGTGATTTTACAGCATCATATGTTTTTCCTCCAATGCCACTTAATGTAATGTAATCATTTATAAAGCAAGCCGTCATGCCTATATACTATATTATATGATTAGTGTGGGAGAGAATGAAGAGAGAGAAGTTGCCGCTTCTCTGATAGCAAGTGTTAGCAAGTCCAGAGAAGAGAATGAGAAGTACATGGGAAACATAAAGGGTCGTTCTGTAAATAACCAGCATATAATGTATGGAATACAGCTTCGTAACCATTTTCAGGATGAATTTGATGAATGAAATATTCACTGACTCACTGTTCCACTGCTGTATTGCGTCACAGCGACACTCAATCAAGGCTGACACAAGAATTGAATCAGTAGAATGTGCCATGTAGCTGTTATGAAGCTCAAGGTCTTCTGTCTTATAAACCCCAGTTCATGTCAGCTAGTTTTTACAATAGCAGTTTGCTTCCAGTACAGTAAGTCCAGCACTACTGTACTAGACTGAAATGTGTCACTAACATGGCCCTGACTATAAATATAATCTTTAAAATAGTACTCTGTGCAACTGACTGCCTGATGGTTGGCATTTAAAAGCATCTGCTTTCGGCCCAATCACACCAGCAATGAACAGGGTGTGCAGCGTTGTTTTCTTCTTGAAAACAGGGAAAAAAAAAAAAAGAAAGAATGAATGATGAAAGAAAATTGTATCACTGGAATGACAGACAAGAACTGAAAGCAAGATGTGGAAATCAATACAGTAAATGCAGTTTTACCACTGTAGTGGATGTGCCTCTCTGTATGCAGCCATTCAGACATGTTTTATAGGAGCGCTTGGTCCATACTGCAGCGAGCATGGCTTGTTGTTTGGTGCTTGTTGAGAGACGTTGAGAGAAGTGCGAGCCCTCCTGGGGTCGACTTGTATTTCTCTCAGGTCTCATTACCCACAGTATGGCTGGCATACTGGGAATGCTTACGTTTTTTTCTGCCAAAATAACAGTGTTTATTGTCTAGCCATCATTTTTCTTTTTTCTTTTTAATTCACTCGCTTGGCTAAAAAGAATTTAAGCCCACAATCCACCCTAAAAACAGAATTCAACAGTGTTATTCCCTGCCTCGATGGTAATGTGCACACTGTAACAGTATCCAGGGGGATTTTCCAGGGATATGAGCACATTTTCTGGTTCAGAGGTGTCAGCACTACTAAGAAATTAAGCTCATTTGGGTGTAAAATCTCAAGACAATATTCCATGTGTCCACACAGTAAGCCACTAATACATTGCCAATGGTGACAAACACAGATTAAGCTCTGCTCTTGTGTAGATTATGCTATTGGGAGAGAGATTAAGTGTCATATGTCATGGAAATAGCATCTCTTTTCCCCTTTTAAGTGGAAAATATAATCATATACTTTATTCCTACAGTTACAGTATACCGTGTGTGAATAAGGGAAGGATTGGGAGGATTTCCACCTTGTTTAAACTCAGAATCAGGACCAAATGCCGTGCTGTAACTTGCTACAGATGTGACGCCACCCACAGTCTGAACAATTTAGGCTTTGTCAGTGTCAGGGGGAAATGTCACCCTGGCCATAAAAACACTCACCTTCCTACCTACTGAAAAGCTCCTGAACCAGAGAAAGACTTTAGGATCAACATTCCCCAATTACACATGTAGCATAGAATTTGACTTATGTATACATGAAGATATAATATCCCTTTTTAAGTGTGTGATTTAGGTGAGGTGCGGCTGCTCAGAGGTGGTGGAGCAGTCAAAAGGCACAGTATAGTAGTTCCTGATGCCCAGCGATGACATAGTGTTTTAAAATGCAAGTTGATGAGTTGCATTGTCAAGATTCCTCCATAGAAACAGAAGAGTTATAAGAAGTGAGGAAAGTTTGTCAACATGCAACCCACAAGAAAAAGCAACCTCTCCTCTCTTCCACCCCACTACTTCCCAGTGAGGAAGGCGACAATAAGAAAATAAAATAAGATTTGTCTAATATCAATAATAATAGTAAATCTTTATTCATGTAGCACGTAACACAGTCAAAAAGCACTTTAAAACAAAAAAGCATCAAATTGATTGCAAAAGCAATGCATGCAAGGTAAGAAGTATAAAAGCAAGGCAAGAACCATAAAAGTAAATCATGACAGGGAAGTCAAAAAGGTTGAATAAAAGATCACTGCATCAAAACAAGTCTATAAAATAGGTTTTAAGAAGTGATTTAAAGGATGATACAGATTTAGCCGGCCTAAGCTCCTCAGGCAGGTCGTTCCAAAGTCTTGGAGCCCTGATGGAAAATCGCCCAATCGCCTTTTGTTTTTCATCCACATTTTGGAACAGGCGCTGGGGAACAAACCAAGGACTTTGGGAAATTCAGTTCATATGGCGTTAAACGGTTTGTGATATGCTGTAGCTTGGTGCCAGACCCATCCGTGCCATAAAAGTGATCAGTAAACATCTTAAATCTGAGCCAGAAATACAGAAAGCTGCAGTAGTTTAAGTGAGAAGAGATAGAAGCAAACATGGATGACTTTTTAAAGATTGCCAAAGGATATAAACTGCAACTTAGTGATGTTAGATGGGCAGAAAAGCATTATTCTAATTTGGTTTCATTAAATTGTAGAAAATTCTACAACATCTAGCACTTATAACTTTCTATATCTTACTGTATCTTTCCATCTTATATCTATATACTGTATTTGCTAGTTTTTATAGGCATAGAACTGTGGGTTATTGCTATAACAGTGAAAATATATGTTGTGTTTGCTGATATGTCCATGTGGAAGCATGTAAATTGAGAATAAGGCAGGGCCCCAGATGTAACCCTGCACGACCTCACATGTAATATCTGTTGAGGGTGAAGATGAGTTGCCTATGGTGACTGAAAATGTTCTGTTGAAAAGATAGGAGGTGAACTATTGCAGAGCTTTGTCCCTGAGACCAACCCAGTTTCTCAAGCAATCTATTAAAATGGTATTGTCAATGTTATCGTAGGCCGCACTGAGTTATAAAACAAATTACTATGGAACATTCCCCGGCCACCAGAAGAACGTCATTGGTCACTCTGAGGAGAGCAAACTAGATTAGAATTATTTTGAGCGATAAAGCGTAGCAGCTGGGTTGTTTAAAGAACAAATCAAAAATTTTAAGTCAAAGAAAATGGCAGAACAGTAGTTGCAAATAATTTGATCTAACATGCATGGAGTAGCAGATAGATAGGGTTTATCACAACAGGACAATTCAGATAGTGTCCGGGAAGCCGTGAATTACATAAAAGTATCATAAATTTTACTTTTAAATAAATTTCCTGTGATTGTCCAAACTTTCTGCCATTCATTGTGTTGCCCTATGTGGCATGCTCCACCCATCTGGCATCTATGCTGGTTTAGCAAAAGATTAAAAACTATTTGCAAATACTACTTGACCCAGGCTGGGTGGTAAACCTCCACAGAAAATACCGGTAAACCCAAATGCAAGCAACATAAACACTGTCTATATACAGTATATGGTAACGCAGAGAGATGGAAGCATGCCAAATGTCATCCAGGAATGGTACGTTATGTCATCCAGGCAGGCAGGTCTGAATTAGACTTCCTCTCTGATAGGAGCGGTGCTGCTGTATGTGGCCACACTGGACCCATGTGCTCTAATGTCACGATGACTGCATCTGCTGAGAGCTAATGCACCAGCAAATCAAAAGAATGACGCTGACATGATTCACTCATGTAAATAAATAACAGTCTCGGGGCTGCAAATCACTTTTTGGAAGAACATGCGCTGGCACATCTGTGTGCAAACCCAAGCGACGGCGAAAAGGAAGTACACGGCTATTTATATGTGCAGTCCTCCTGACATCAATCTCCCTGGACGTCTGAAGTGAAACCTTATTTGGACTTCCTCAGAAAGACCCTATTTTGGTGTCTAAAATGCCTTGGTAGATTTCTCCATTCACGTTGCAGTGTTAGTCTTTAATCAGAAGCAAAGGGAAAGAAGTATCAATAGCAGCTTAGTACACGGATCAATTTTCGCAATTCTTGTGGCCTGTGATTATTTGGGTCAGTGGAGTTCCTGACGTTTTGAGTCAAGGGGGAGCACCCTCTCAGCGGACGGTCCCTTCACTACCGCTGCTTCTGCTGCTCGTCTGTTTGGGCGATTACACGCACAAACACATGCTCACAGGCGCCCATATGTTTAACAGTTAACAGTTCGTGCAGAGCAGGATCTGCAGAGGCCTTGTTTGGATTCTTTTTTTTTACAAATCCTTCCTTGCTACATCCTTTCCATCCCTCCTCCTTTAGGTCTTCCCTACTCTTTGTCCCATTCAGCTTTGCCTCTGTCTCAAAGAAAACATACCAAGGGGGGTTGGACTGCCTGCTCTCCTTTCACAAAGAAATCCTTCCTTCCTACATCGATTCTGTGCTTCCTCCTTTAGAATACTGTAAGATGTAACGTGACTCAACAGTGTTAGGTAACTCCTACTATGTGCACGCCACTAATCATTTTGGCGGAGATGTGTGTCACAGTAATAAGGAAAGGGAGGGGGATGAGAAGAATGCCCTTCTAAAATTTTAGCTGAGAGGATTCACAGATGCTATTGGTATTTTTCCAGTCAGTCAATTGCCATGACAGTCATTCATTTAGGGTGTGATCACACCTACAGTTTGTTTTCTTTGGTCTGAACCATAGTGGAAAAGTTTACTTACTTGCATTTTTGTATTTGGTTTGTGGCCAGTTACAAACAAACCAGGGCTTGTGAACAAAAGTCTCATGAACTCACAAGTAGCTTGTTCATTGGACAAAGTTTTGGCAACCTGTCATCCCGCGAGGTTAGAGATTTTGGCAGCGGGGGGGAGTGAAAACAAGTCAGATTCCAGTCCCTGTAACTTTAGCTAAACATGATGGACTTGTATACACGCTTTGACATAATTGACCTTCACTAGTGTTCATACCAGTTAAGAACTTTGAAGGAGTTGGGAAATGTGTCCCTTGGCCAAAATGTTGAGGAGCATTTCACCTCATCTTGAAGTTTGCACTAAAGCCTTGTGTTTTTGGGGTCGTTTCCTATAGTTGGTTTGGATTACGTGCTCACTCTTACAGAACCACACTGCAGTTTGCATGGAAGAGGACTGAGATCCGCATTTTCAGACTGTCTTGGTGCGGTTATTTGGTACACACCCGAGTTTGACTGGCATTGTTCTCACCAGCTCAAACGAAATGAACTGAAGGCGTAAACGCTCCAGAGTCTGAATAAACTGCTGCGTGAACACACCCTTAGCTAACCTTGTATTTTCCTTGTCATTCAGTCAGATTTAAACAGAAGAGAATGGGCAAAGTGTGTGTGTGTGTGTGTGTGTGTGTGTCAGTCCAATGATTCATGAGGCGGGTTGATTCCGGGGGGCCAAGTCTTTCCAATGGGCAGGATCATTTGCATCCCAAACCCGTTTCAGCACGTCCAAACCGAGGGCTTTGGAAGACACCATCCACTATTAGCAGCTGGCACATGTGAGTGTGCATTACTCAGTGCCTTCGCATTCACATCAAGTTGTCTATACAGCAACGTAATTACTGAGAAGTAAAACCTAGCATGCAATCGGTGTATTATACAACCACAGTAACATACCATGAAATCCCAATTACACATACATGCACATGGAGCATATGTCCTAACATACATGCACATGGAGCATATGTCCTAACATACATGCACATGGAGCACCGTATGTCCTAAACGCCACCGTTTTATTATTTATTGGTAAATAGGATCACCCATTGTTACCCAACATTAAAAACTCACAGTGTTCCCTATGATGTTTTGAGAACAGTGTGGTTTTCTCAGGCCCTGGGGAGCTCCTGCCTCTCTCCAGCCATGCTAGCCCTTAATGAGACATCCGCATGCACAGGACACACTCTGCTCCTCCTAATCGAACGGCTCGCATGGAGGGCCGCACCTGCCCGCCCCGTCTCCCTCAACCCCCCCCACCCCCCCACCCCCCACCCCCCTCTCCCCTCTCCTTTTTTGCTGCAGGTTTGCGTCTGTCTATCCTCCTTTCTTTTTTTGTTGCGGATAGAAAAGCGTTGATGTCTCTGCTGCCTATAGCCTATCCACTTCCCTTTCCTTCCCTTCTTCCCTTTCCTCTCTTCCTCTCCACCCGGAGCCAGCCTCTATGCTGAACCACTTCTATCAGAACGAAGATAACACATAATAGACCTTGCTCTGTTCTGCCTGAATTGCCATCAGGAAGATGAAATCCAACTAATGACCCGGTTTTGGGGAAGTGACCAAGATAATTGTGTAAGAGTGTTAGTCATTGAGAGGTCACTCACCAGTTTTTAACACTTAAGTAGGCCCATTAAATGCATTGAGGATGGGGATTTCTCTCCTCTCCTCCTTGAACCATTCTAAACAATCATAGAAATGGCAGTGTTGATTTAAAGAAATGAAACTGTTACGCTAGCCCAGCCTACAAGCCTGCTTATTAAGAGATACAGGAGTCTGTGCCGCTGACAATCAGGTATATTTGAGTGACAGTGATGTATCTGTAGCCTACGTTACACCAACAGTAAACTGTTCTCCTGTGGCAGCAAGCTTAGCAGACATAGTGTTTGTTGCATAATTTAGTTCAGTGTTGTTGTATAGCCAAAGGTAAATTAGACATAGACCTAATGTGTTCCAGTTTTCTTTATAGTGCAGCGTTGTTGCCGCTTTACATGAATCAAATCACATAAAGCCTGTTTACTTGTCAGTGCTATCAGTTATTATTATTGATGAGTTGGCAACCAGCCTATATCTACAGTATGCATGTCACCTCCTAGTAGTCAACTCCTAGAGACTAGGCAGTTCAAAGTTGCCACTGTTATTGTGTTTTTGAGAATTTGAAATTGGACAGGCTTCCCTTGAGTCAGAGCTGAACTGTGATTTTGACCACAGTTGAGGGAAACTGAGCTACTAGCAATAGGAGAAAAGGTTCAGGATGCCAACTTGGTCCCTTCAATAAGAAACTGAGCTACTACAATTATTACAAATCCAGTTGTCTGGTTTAGGCCAGTGGTTACCCAAGTGGGGTCAGGGGACCCTCAGGGGTCTTGAGGAGACCCCCAGCAAAATGTGGAATAGTTTAATTCCACAGTTATTTCAGTGAATGTTAGGAAAGTGTGAGAATGATATAAAAATGCCTATTTTGATTGGAAGTTTCACTTTCCCACTGTTATCTCTCCACCTACAGGATTTAAACAGTTGACCATTTCTTTACCAAATCATATCCAACAACTAAATCTTCTCAGATGGGGCTCCCTCAGACAAAATCTGTGCTCCTTGGCCTAATGTGTATCTATTTGGTGGGCCTGTAAAAGATTGGGAATTCAAGTCCTGTTTATTTCCAGATCGCTGCTGGCTGTCAACCTGCCCTTTGCCCCCTCTCTCTCTACTGCAGCTAACAGTGCTGTGCCTTATTTGAGCTGCTGCATCACAATTCAGTATGCTTGCTCATACTTTTAGAAAATTGTGCTGGCCTGAGAAACGATTAATGTCCTTAATTTGGAAGTGCTGCAGGCAATTTTGCTTGGAGTTTGCTCTAATCTCCAAGTTTGGATAATGAGACCCAGTTAACTTTGGACTTGCTGCGTTTCGATTCCTCTCTCTCAGTCCTTCCTCTCTTTCTCCAACTGGCCTCTTTGTGGTTTCTTGCCTCTCTCAGTCTGGTTTTTTAGTTGCTGGATTTAAACTAACTGTTCGGTCCTTTTGTAGGGCTTGTGGCTGTGAGCAAACACTGTGGATACACATTATTACAATGTTATTACAATTTGTCAAAACAAACTTAGGCCGCTAGCTAACAGTTGCTACCTTAGTTTGCTTATGCTTAGGCGGTCTGCTGTGAGCGCTTCAGGGCTTTGGCACCGTTTGCAACACCTCATGTCAAGGAACCACAAAAAGATACTTTCTGCCCTGGGGATCCATATTTGATAAGATTTCCTCTTTGGTACTCCATTTGTGAGGAGATTTATATTGTTAAGAGTTTATTTTATAGTTGTAGAGATAACAGTAGAGAGAGTGAAACCTGTGATCAAAATAGTCATTCTTATACTACATGCATCACTGGGCCAACTAATAGTGACAATAAACTCTTGCAGACTTGCACTTTGCTCAGGGCCCCCTTTGACCCTTTGAAGGACCCCCTATGGACCCGGTACCCCAGTTTGGGAACACTGTGCTAGATAATTAATAATAACATTTTAATTAATCCAGTTTGTTGTTTTTGTTTGATAGTTGGACGGCTAAACCTGACGCCTCAATCCCGCCATGCGGAAAGACGAGCCGTGGCCGACGAAGACACTTTTTGACAGATTCCCGAGAAGATAGTTTTAGTGGGGAAAGGGGCGTTCACCGGCAAGTGTCAAACTAAGAGCTGCGTCAAGCCTGCCAGAGATAGCAAGATCACAACCGGAAATCAAGTGATTCTGCCTTCAAAATAAAAGCACCAAAATGTGTCACTTTTGAAAAAAAATGTAACAATTGGGGTGTACAGTCCATTTTGGCAAAAAATAACAATTGCATTGGCTTTGGCTATACATTTATCCATAAATTAATTATTTACTTCCACTTTAAGAGTTTGTATTAACCATGAAACGTTGCACCGTGTTCGTCAGTTAACGTTTTATTTTGAATGTTCCAACCGGAAACGGTATCTTTTATTCCGTCTAGCTTGACGTTGGTGGAACTAACTAGCCGCCCTGCCCTGCCTGAGTTTGCAGTTGTGTGCACCAGCCAGCAAGGCTATATTATGTAACTTTAATGTACTCATGGCGCAAGAGCAGAATATTACGCCCTAGTTCTGTCGATTTATTTTGGATTTATTTTGAAATCGCAAGTGACCGATCGATCACTTTTTTTTTCTCCACCGGCGACGTGCGTTAAAAGTTGTCGACAGATCGGTAAAATGGCACACACAGTCGATCTTGCCAGCTAGGTCGACGTTGTTGACTTTGTTATTATTATTCCGGAGGATGTTTTCCTGTTATACGGGGAGAGAGGTACCAGTGAAACCAGCTGACATTTCACCACGTAACCTTATAACGAGGAGGAACGGTATTTGAGACTCACAAGATTGACCGTTTGGACATCTGCGTTATTTCTCCCGATTTTATCAAACTTGGACGGACGGGAGATGACCTAACCACTGGAGCACCGCCTTTTTTGACTAGAGGTACGACCTACATAGCGATTTCATGATTTGTCATTTAATTTAGTCCCTGTAGATATGCTATAAGCTAACTGGTATAGGTCTGCCCGGGTAGGCCGACGTTGACCGTCCATATCGTTGCGTTGTAGCTGCTTGGCGCACTGACAGCACCGCACTGTATGACACTGTAAATATCACCAGCAGTATCAGGGGGAACCGTTTGATTTTCACGCGAGCAAAAGGAAATATTGCACAAACTTTGATGGAGCAGCTGATTATTGCCTCTCCCGTTGTAGTCGTGTGGTCAGTGCAGTTTCCCATCGCAGCCAACAGGTTGCACTAATGCTGTGATGTTGTACAGCGCTGTCAGATAGGAAAAGTACAGTACAGTAAGCCAGGGATCCTCAAACTTTTTTAACTTTTTCATGTCAAGGACCCCCCCTCCCCTTCCCAAATAGATATGCATTTCACCACGGACCTCAATTTGTAAAGATTGTGTCCCATTGACCCCGATCTCATAGTTAATTATAGATTAGTATAGAATTACATAGCTGCCTATACTGTAGGCTATAATGCTGTAGGTGGAGAGCAGGCACTGAAACCTATGATCAAAACAACCATTATTACATATATTCTGCTCTAGTGAGTGAAATAAAAGTGACATTAAAGTATTCCTCAGTTTTGTATAGACCCCTTGGAAACCCCTCAAGGACCCCCGAGGGTCCCTGGACCGCACTTTGGGAACCACTGCATTAGTCAACAGTGCAGTAGTATAGGGCATATAGGCAGAGGAGGTACTGTATACCCACTGACTGCGAAATGAAAAGCTGTCCATAGCACCATTTATGTACTATATGCTATATGGAGTAATGTCTGTGCGGGATGTCACGTCCCATGCTTGAACGAACAATTGATATCGGATCGGCGACTTGCATTGATCGCTAAATGACAGGAAATTATGCTGGCATCATGAACTGCTCGATGATGCGTTACTTCAAGGTAACCGTTTTTCAGATTTGGCATTTACAATAAATCAAATGGCAGACAGTTCAAAATGTGTTGAGTGATAATTAAGGGTTTTATGTACTGTGTATATTTTTAATATTCAACCAATGTCAGTGACTTTGAAAGGGCAAAATTACTGCAAGTAACAGCTTGCCAAGGTAATTTATTTCAGCCCTGCTTCATATGACAACCTAGATATCATGGTTAATAATCAACAGTTTAATAAGTGAAGTGCAGAACATAACATGCTTCAAAAGTGTCCATTACAGGGGCTGATGTCAGATGCTTTTTTGCCTAACCTGTATACTCTGATCCATCACCAACATGCTTTGATTACCAGCCCAGCAGATATCCTGAGGCCCCGGACCACCAAGGGCCCTGAAAGCTCCAATTTTGTAGATAAAGTTGTAATTTAATCATGAATTTGCACTCTCATGCCAACTTGCATAGTTTCTTGGCTGGGCCGGTGCAAAATGTACAGGCTCTGGCTGGATAGGTGACTTGGCGGAAATGCCCAGGGGGGGGGGCCCTCCTGGGATAATCCCGACATGATTACCAAAGATTTGACAAATGCATGTTGTTGCAACATTGCTGCAATCTTTGTTTATCTTCAGCATTCAATGCAATATGACGGTACGGGGGATTGTAAGGGGAATTGCCTGAAAGACAAGTTAAGTCCGGGCATGCCTACAGTAACTCTGTCTGACGTCTTGCACCTCTTGGCTCTGCTCCATATTCCACGCAGTCGAGACCCAGAGTTACATTGTGTTTGCCAGTTAGAAGAAATAACGTCAACATTATGGTAATGTGTTACTTAAAAGCTGTGTTTCTTGGTTTTCTTTTGTATTGATTTATTTCAGTCTGGTGTATGCCGTTTGTTCTTCTGCCACATTGTTCCAGTGTGGGTGTGAGAAGATGAGATGGCCTGTTTGATTTGGGTTGCTGTCATTCCTTAAAATAAAATAAATAAAAAAAACAGCATAGGCTTAGTAGGCTGTAGCTTTGCCTTGCCTGTCACTGGCAATGCATTTAAACTGCACCTTAACACATTTTTTGACGCAGATGTTTCAAGACCACTCCCACTGTGAAAGCTAAATAATGTATTTCTAATTTCTCTTTTGGCCTAGCCTATCACGTATCTGTGTTGTGTGTCTGCCTGTTGGTGATTTAGCAAATAAATTGCACATGAGATAACAGCATCAACTCACTTTTTCTAGCCTAACCTTTTCTATTCTCTCTGTCTCTCCCTCCCTCCCTCCTCCTCTCTCTCTCTCTCTCTCTCTCTCTCTCTCTCTCTCGCTCTCGCCCTCGCTCTGTCACTGTCAGGATCAAGAAATGGATCAGGGTGGACTGAAGCGTAGCGGTAATCGAGACGACAGCCTGACATTCGGGGAGACAGGAGAGCGAGTGGGAGGAGAGACAGGTGACACAGCTGGTTCACTGCTCCCTTCTGCCATGCACCTGCCGGGCCCCGGGTCCCAGCCCCAGCCCAGAGAGGCCCCCAACGGACTGGGTGGTACCAAAACCCAGGGGGAGCTTGGAGGCCTCATTGAGCCCCCTCATCATATCATGGGTGAGGGCTCAAGCATGAAGGAGGGTAAAATCATCAGAATGCAGAAACAACAACCACAACAACAGCAGGATATCGGTTTATTCAACATGGAGGACAACTTGTCCTTCTTGGAGCAGAGCATTTCCGACCTAGAGCGGACGTCCACGTCTGTCATCAGCACCTCGGAATCCTCCGTCTTGTGCAACCTCCCTCTGCCCGACCTTTTCCCCCAGGACGTCAAGCAGGAGGTGGATTTTTCTCTGGATAAGGACTTGGGCACTTACGGCGGTCACACGGGCCACGGACCGTGCGACTTGGATGGCAGCAACAGCCGCCTAATCGAGGAGAGCGAGATATGGCGTGACCTGGAACTTCCCGGCTCGCTGCCGGACATCAGCGATTTTGAATTGGATACCGAGGTGGCGCACTTGGGTAACGTCCTGCACGCGAGCAGCGGTGGTGACGGCACCATCAGCGGCATGCTAAAGGAAACCAAGTCTTTCAGCGGTAATGGAGGAAACTGTACCAATGTGAACGGCACGGACCAGCAGCAGCACCCGATACACCATCATCACCAGCAGCAGCACCACCTTCTACACCACCAGCAACATCAGCTTCATCAGCAGCAGCAGCAGCAGCAGCAGCAGCAGCCACCTCCGCCCCTCCTCTCCAGCGTTATGATCAAGGAAGAGAAGGATGCGGACGACTCTTTCGTCCACATCCGCACTCCTGGTGTGGTCAAACAGGAGAAGCAGGACAACGCCGGCTTCTGCCAGGCGTCCTGCCTCCAGAGCGGCCTGAGCTCCCTCCATGGAGGAGGCCCTCTGTCCTCCTCTATGGGCGTAGGCGGAGGGCCGGGCTACCACTACAGAGCCAATGCGTCCTCTGCTGTGGGTCTGCCAGACCAGAAGCCTTTTGGCATGTACTCAAACCTGACTGCGCTGGGGGAAGGCTGGGTCAGGGGGAACGGGTACGGGGAATCGTCCGGGATACAGAGGGGCAGCGATGGGCGGCCCTCCGCCTCCTCCTTGGCAACTTTTCCTGTCAGCTTCCCCAGGTAGGTGTTACGGAGCTAAGCTATCCCGCTCCGGCTGTTGACTTTTCTCTTTGTGGTGGAAGAGTGGGGAAAATTGGCTCTCCTTTCATGTATTTGCTTTCATTAGTGGTATGCTTGTCTTTGATGTATTTGCCTGTACAGAGGGCATTCACCTTGTTTTTATGTCAAGGTTAAAGCAGAGAGAGCGGGCCAGTCAGGTAGAGCAGAACGAGAAGAAAAATGTTGCAGAACAGAAAGGAGGAAATTAAATTGATTCATACTTCAGTCTGAGCAGAGACAAGTTTCTGAGAGTAGCATTACATCTGAGACTAGCATTACTGACCAAAGTCCAGGCCAATCGCACTAGATGCGACTTTTGCCACTTGTCATTTGACGCACCTCGTATGTAGTCTCTCTAATCTATAAAATTTAACAAATTAGCCAATTTGACAAGCTGTCAAATGGTACTAAGTAATGAAATCCAAAAATGCTCTGTAATAGGTTATATGACAGCATGAGAAATTAATAAAAGAAAATACACAGACATGCCTATTTAGATAATAATAAAGTCAAGAATATTGCCTCCTGGAAAAAGGTTATTTTACCTTTTCCCTTTTGCACTGCGGCTCCTGAAACCATGCAAAACAGCCGTGCGGTCCTCTGTTGACGCTCCCAAAGTTGAACTAAGTTCGGAGCGGCGCGCCAAGGCAGTTTGAGGCTCCACAGGACGCCTTGAGTTGAGACAGTAAAAATCACCTTAAATAGACAGCGAGGCATTTTATAACAACCATACAGTTTTGGTAATTGCATACTGTAGAATTGGCTGTAGGGCTTTTTGTTACGTTGACTTAACTGATTCAGGTGAGATTTAAAACTGGTGTGCTTGTTGCAAAATTGTTGGATTGTGTTCAATGTTTGCCATACAAAGTAACTGTAGCGTACAACAGTGGTCATGGTTTTGTCATGCTTAACCCTCTGGTATGTCTCCTATTACCAAAGTCTTGCTGAGGTATTTGTTACAAACCTATTACAGACTTAAATGATTCATTGTACAGAAAGTGATTCGGTGAATTTGTGTTGGAAGAACATGGAAGAATGCAATATTTGCATTGCAGAGGATGTGATGTGGACATTTTTAAATCCATCTTTACGGTATGTGAGTGAAATAAGTCCATGAGTCCATCGGTGAGAATGAGAAATGTCTGGCAGACACGCCTCGCTCATGAAATACCCAGAAATACTGTTTGATACCTGAACCAGCCATCAGTGAAAAGTCGACTGTGAGCGATTCTTTACAGTGAGATTACTTGCAAATATGTTTCATGATCTTATCGGTCCATGTGAATGCGGCTTGAATAGGTTTTTGAGGATGTGATCGTGTGGGTAGATCACAAGATGACGTTTGATTAATGAGGGGTTAATTCTGTGAAGTGGAACGGCCATTGACGCAATGCATCATCAGTACTCTCCCTCTGAAACAGGCGTCGAGGTGTTTGGCTCAGTCTGCTTTGTAAACATGTCAAAGAAGTCGGCAACCGTTATCTCACACAGTGCAATTCCCCGCTTTCAGATTACTATGCTTCTGGGTTGTTTTCATGTCAACCAGTTTAAACTGTGAAAAAGTCACATAGCAAACTGTGAAACCCCCAATCTCCTCCACTCACTGTTTCTTCCTGGAAGCCGAACAGTCTTTCCCATACAGACTTGTTTGCAGCAGCCTACCGCAATATCAGACAGGCCCACTACAGCAATTTCCTAAATTGACACAATAACATGTTAATAACTGTCCATGTACGCAGCTTTTCCCACCCGTTTTACCCACTTTACCCTGTTGCCACCACAAATGTATGAGAACTTGTGGGAAACCTTACAAACCTTTGTAGAAACTAAAAAACCAACGATCACGCACCATAGAGTAGGGCTGGGCAATAATTCAATATTACAGTTTACTGTTTTTCAGTAGAATTTTATCACATAGAAATAATGATATTGAGTAATCTGAAACAAATTAGGGAATATTATTTGAAAATTACATTTTTATTATACTTTCACTTTACCATGCAGTTGTAGTAGTTAACATTAATTAGGCTATAATTGTGCTTCACTGTGATTATGGGAAATTGGGAACAATGTCGATGCGGCAAGGTGCATCCAACACCCTCCATATGCATTTTACACAGTGGTTCTGAATGTAGGTGTACTTCATTGTAGTCTGTATACCTAAGGATGAAAACAGGAGAATGCAACAAAGGTCAATGTCTTGCTCCCTGGTTACCACAAGAGTTAGCATAGCAACCAAATTCATTTATTTCATGAAGCCCAGCTAGCCGTGCTCTATGGGGATTTTCAGGACAGTTGGAACACGACTTGACCCAATCAGATTGCTTGGTTGAAGCGGTCCTTTGTATAACAGATAATCAAATAGACAAATGTTGCTTCATGCCCGAGATGTAATGAGGTCCTGGCTCCAGATTTTCTTGGAATGCCCTTCACTGGGTCTGATCATTCCTAATTAATAACCTACTTCATAGATCTCTGTGAAGTGATACTCAAAACGACAGCCTTGAAGAGCTATGACACTCCCTCTATTAAGTAAATATTTAGTTATTTACTTACCCATTATTTCATCATGCTTTCCAGATAAGACCACATTCCTGTTGACAGTTCTGGTCTGGCAGAACGTAGAAGACTTTATTGAGGTGGGCAAGGTATTTAGAAAAGTGCCATATTAGTTTAGGCAATTCAGTGAGTGGAGTTTCCTTATCAGGAAACAGAATAGGGAACTTAGAGTCAGCAGCTATTTTAGACGATAGAGTGGGAAACGTAATGTTGGGCCTATATCAGTAACCAGAGGCAAACTGTATATTTCCCATATGCAGATCTATACACACACACACACACACACACACACCAAACACAAGAATCTTTTCTTATTTGTCCATGCAGCCATCAGTATAGCAACTCTTTTTATATCTTTACCTTGAGATAGCTACCATTTATACGCTGCTCCCTGTGTTTTTGAGGTGTTAAATGCTGTCTGTTGGTGTTAGTGTTGTTGTTTTTTTTTTATCTTCTGATGCTCTATAATGTGTGGATTTCTCTCTGAGCTGATTATATATCTTCTCATCATAAAATGTGCCGTGAGTCATCATAAAATGTGCCGTGAGTCATCATAAAATGTGCTGTGAGTCAACCAGACGGGTAAAGTAACGGTTAAAAAGCTGGTCCCAACTCTTTTCTGTTGCTGTGCTCTGGTGTGTCAGTGTGTGCTGGAGCGGAGTGCTGGATGGCAAGACAGAGAATGTCAGTGTGTGTGTGTGTGTGTGTGTGTGTGTGTGTGTGTGTGTGTGTGTGTGTGTGTGTGTGTGTGTGTGTATGTGTGCGCGCACACGGAGGCAAGGGAGGCTGGGAGGCCACGTGTACAGATCTGCTGTGGTGCGCTGCTGCCTCCCTCTCCTCAGTCCGTCACTCAATCACTTTTCTCCTCTCCCCCTCTCAGCTCTGATGGGCCCCTCACAACTCTCCATCATTCCACAGAGGCGCGCACAGGCTGCACACACTAAGCTGTCACACACACACACACACACACACGCACACACACACACTTATAGTAGAAATGTATACAAGTGTGCTGCGCAGAGACTAGACGTCAAAGCAGCTACTCACATACAGAGAGGCACTTAACGCACATGACCTCACTCACATGCAAATGCTCACACACACACACCTTTTTAAAATGCAATTGTGCATGATTTTTTTTGCATATAGATACAATTTGAAGACATTAGGCTAATGCCTCATCATGCATTTGATTTTTGTGTCCTACTTTGCTTTGGTTGGCTCAGTCTTTATGGTAATGTTGCGATGCTCAAAATAGACCACATATTTTTCTAAGCTTTGTTAGTTGTCCAACACATGCAAACTGGTCAGTCATTTACATAGCCTGTAGGCCCGTCTATTGTGTGAAATCTATTCAAATATTTGAAGTTCTTTAGGTGCAATGGATTTCTTGTCAGGCTTCAAAGGAGCTATTGTTTCTCACAATATTCTTGATTTAGTCTAGCAGGGCCTAGCCTAACACTGATGGTAGCATCTTAGCACATGACCTAGCTTAGGATTTATAGCAGTTCATGGAGGCACAACAGGTTCTGCAGCAATGACTTCTGTAGTGCATATTTGGCCTCTGCATTTAGGTTTGCTAGTCTACAGCAGACTAGAGTACAACAAATTCTGAAGACGTTTATGCAGAGTTGAGAGTTTTGTTGCAAAATGGGATACCATTTGGAAAAAAGTGACACCCACTCTTACAAAATGATTTAATAAAAAAAAAAAAGAAATCTGGTGCTAGATAATAGGCAACTTATTCTTCCTAGGACACCCTGCCTCAGGAACATGGCTAAATTATTATCATTTTTAGGTGTGACCAGCAGCCAGTATAAGTCACTGTTATCCGAAATTTCACATTTTTCCCTAAGTTTCTCAGGCAGCCACACTGTTGCTTTAGCTGGGATGTGCAGGTCTAACCCCAGGGTTGGCAAATGATTCATAGTTTTGAACAGTTTTACTGAAACTGGCAAGCATAAAATGTTTACATTATGCTATTTGACATGGTCAGTTTTAAAAGATAGCATTTTTCCACCAAGATACCCAGAAAAAAATTATGCAACACACCAAAATGAATGTTTTAGTTTTCTAACAGTTGATTTGATAAATATTGATTGATGTTGCACACAGTCAAGAATAGGCCTAAATAACAGAGCCAGTGTTTTCCACAGGTACTCAGTTGACGGTGTCAGGAGGGAGGGTTATTGATGACTTGTTGTTGATGTTCATTTAGCGAGCTCAGTGACTCATATTTTTTCAGGCAGTAAAGTCTCTCAGTCTAGTATAAGCTAACGACATTGCAACATTAGCTGACTGTTATACTTCCATCTGATTATTGAGGCTACATTTCAAACTGTCTCTCCGACATGTCGACTCAGACACACTGCGACTCCAAGGAGCACAGATCCGCTGTGTCATAGATGCACTGAATAATGGTGATGGTAGTTTACTAACACACTTTTGGTGCTTGGCAGCATTAAATCTTGATTGTTTGAAAACGACATCGATGAGAACCTCCAGCATCATGGCACCGAAATGAATCCAAAAAAAAAATTTACACCTTTGTAAAGTGCTTTGTAACTGTGTTTGTTAAAAGTTATTATTATTGTTGTTATTATTATTTGTATTCAAAATTTTATTAGACATACATTTTGGAGACTCCTATCATCATGTGTCATCCGCCTGGTGAGCTATTGTGCTAGTAATTGCATCATCAAAATTACATTTCACACATTTTGTGGTTTGTGGTTTATTTGATTGTTGTTTGTGACACCGGAGTTACAAAGTTACAGTTACAACGGTATTAAAGAGAAAATCTACCTTAAAAGAAAATTTGCAAATGGAATTCTCATATCAGTCAGTTCACTCAGAATTTGTGACATGAATAATTTACAAACCCAGAACCCAGAGAACCAAGGTGCTACTTAGCTTCATTTCATTGTCAAAATGTGCCTGTATCTGTGTAACACCACCCCAGGTGCTGCCACTGTATCAAACTCTCTGTCACTATAGCAGCTCCAGGGGTTTAGTGACTTCATCAGGACTATCTTGGCTGTCTTGTTTTTGGCTTTCTGCAAGGTCACAATTCTACGTCGAGTTTTACAACATCATTGGAATGACACTGATGATGTTGCCAATTTGTATAGTGTGTTTTTAACCTGACTTGCATGCTTACGCTGTGTACAGGGAATTACAAATTCTAGCTGCCCCTGATGGTCATTTCACAACAGGTAGTTAAGCAAGAAGCAGATAAAACTAACTAAACACAAACTGGGTCAGACTCATGTCTGTTTACTCAATGTCCTGGATGTGTAATCTCAGATTATGCCAACCTCAATCCACATTGTTTATTTGAGTTCCTGCTGCCTAATAGGCTTATTGATAACTTATGCTGTATGCAGGACTATTTTTGCTCTTTGTTTTTCACTGCACCTTGTCTCTCCTCTTAATTATGTCTTTTCTTTCTAGTTTTTTTCCCCTCCTTCCTGTATCAGTCCCAGCCACCCAGTCAAGGGTTTCTTCTCAAGATGTAGCCACCCAGGTCCAGGAGAGTGGCTCTTTGCTTTTTCAGAGCCATTGCATGTTAAATTGGGACACAAACACCCATGATGCATCAAATTGTTGAGTGTGTGGAAATGTTAGGCTACATCTAGGGCTGGGCGATATTGACAGAATCAAATATCACAATATTTTTGACCCAATACCTCGATATCGATAATGTGACGATATTTTGAGGATGACTATTGGTGCTTTCAGAAGATATTAGACATGAGAAAATTTTGAGAAACAAGCATTAGTAGGCTAATGTGGATATGATGGCTACAACAGTCAAATAAGTTCAGGAAATTGTATAACTGTAAAAAATAACTAACACAGACTTTAAGATGAGGAAAAACAACATTTAAGCTATATCACGATATTACAATGACCAAAATCCCACAGGATCTCTAGTCTGATACACAATATCAATATTATATTGATATATTGCCCAACTCTATCATGCCAGAATGATACAATCATTCTGTGTGGAGGAGTAAAACATTTTTTTACATTTACATCAGATACATTTTTACAAAATGAATCTGATATTTAGTTGGACCTTCAAGGCTTGTGATAAGGCTCCTACAGTGTCTGATTTGAGATCACTTTGGCCTTACTCCTGATCTGAAACATGAAGCTGATTCCGTATCGGCACTCTTGCTGAAAGAGGCTTTATACGTTCGCGCCCTGAGCTCACTCCTGGACACGCCAGCGCTGACAGCCATCGGCCTAGACTGTGTGTTATCCAACAAGACGCTCTTTCATTCACTCCGTCTTGTGTCTTTCCCTCAGTCTCTTTCTTTCTTGTTTCCTCCCTCCTCTTTGGAGCCTACTGTACTGGGTCTTTGAAGTAGGCTTTGGCTGGGGTTACAGCAGTGCAGGGTAAGAAAGGAGGCCTAGGCCTCTTAGCGGCCAAGCTGTTTCTTTTTTAAGGCCGCTTGGTGGCCGGTGGCTTGTTTACGCTGGTGTTGGGTGTCGTGAACATATTCCAGGCCTATGTAATGGAGCAAACCACATGATGGGCTTAACCTCTTTCTGCAGGGCAAGGCAAATCTTTTTGTTGTCGATTCCATGGCAAAAGATGAAAAAAAAAATGTATCCGTCAAATCTGTAAGTTGTGTTTGAACTGTTAGAAATGTAGATTTGAAGAGCCATGTTTACAATTGGCTTAACTTATATTGTACCACATTGTTCTTCCCTCAGAACAGGCTGCCTTAAAAAAGCAAAAGAGCAGTAGCTGCATGAGAAGTGACTCTTGTCCGACCAAAAGTATTTTTGGTACAAAGTGGAATGTAAATCCTATATATAGTCGTGTTTGTAAGTGTCAATTTTTGCTGTTTCCCTTTCGTAAGGCAGCAGGGATGGCAGTTTAGGATAGTTTTTTAAACATTTTTTTATTCTGTCTTGTTTCTGCACAGGCACACATACTGTAGCCTACACATTACATACACACACACACATAATGAATACACATACTCACAAATGCGTCAGCCCACATCATGTGATGGCAGTGGATGGTCAGCAGAGCTAGCTAGGAGGCAATTCTTGTTATAGACTCTGTTATAGCCTGCCAATACCCAGAATACAGTAAGAGATTCCTGTTAGATAACACCAGCAGGATTCTCTCTAAATCCATCCTTGTCTAATGAATTGTGGGTGATGACCATCGGCACTACGCTCTAAAGCCCCTGTGAGTGCCTTTCTGTTGGTATGCCATTAATTCCTCTCCCGCTGCGTTTGATGGCTAACTTACCAGCCTACCGGAAGTGTTTTCTCAGCTCAAGCTTTCCACAATTGGACCAGAAAGCGACTCCTCGAAGCAGATAATTGGGCCGATTGTTTGTGATGTCAATTTCTCTCGCTAGTGTCATCTCTGCTGTATTCGCGGAAAATATTCTACTAGTAGCGTCTTTATCATACTTGAATATGTCAGTAGCGACAGGCTCACAGGCCTCTAGCCTATATATAGCCCCGACTGAACCGTCTCATTGTGCGCATAGGAATAGGCTTGTGCTGTTGGGCATCAACTCTATCAGGAACTGGGTCACGCTGGTCATTGAATTCTTGAATGAATGATGAATGGCATTGTGCTGCTTTGGGTTTATTTAGCAGAAACAAACACATTGCCTATTCATTTCATCTTTTAATGTCACAGACATTCATGGTGCTGTACGTACATATTTTTTTTACTCCACCATCTGTTAGCCTGTATTTCTGCATTCCTAGTGTTGCATGATTGACACCTTTCATTACCTGCCTTGCTAAAGCAGAATCAGAAGTACAATAAATGTCTGTGAATTTGTCTTGGTGGCGTTGGTGCAGACAGAGACATAGACGACTCAGAAAGCAACTTAAACATTATAACAG
The DNA here is from genome assembly GCF_048128805.1 of Centroberyx gerrardi. NCBI lineage: Eukaryota > Metazoa > Chordata > Actinopteri > Beryciformes > Berycidae > Centroberyx > Centroberyx gerrardi. The sequence goes on along the minus strand of NC_136007.1, from coordinate 9,952,715 downwards.
AGCCGTTCAGGTACTCTCTCATAGTTTCACTTTTACTCCTGTAAATCCTCTGCTGTGTCACAGCTTGTTTTCTGATCTATGAATCAGTTTGGTGGAATTTCCTGCTTCCTCTGCCTCCCAGTGTTAATAGTCTGTCACAATAAAACCAAAAGAGCAGTAGTGCACGATACCATGTCATGTTTTCCTCTGTGCTGTCTATCTGTTTTTCTGAGTCTGTGCTTTTGCTGAACTGTGAGATATTTTTGTTGCTCTGTCTGACTTTGAGTCTTCCTCACTCTGTCTCTCTCAATGGAGCGATCTGTCTGTCTGGCCCTCATCTGACACAGATGCGATCGTCTTTAATCCCTCGTTCCCGGGTCAGCAAGGAGGGAGATGCCCTTAATCTCTAGAGGGAATGCACCCGTCCCTCCTGTCCATCAACCCCCTGTCTTAATGCTATTGGCCCTTCACCCCTCGAGATGCTTCTGATTGGACCGAGGAGAAGTTCGTCCTTTGATCTGTGTATCGTCCTCCGACAGAAGTATGGCAGTGTGAAGGGAGTTCTTCACTTTTCTAGTGGTCCGCTTGTCATTCTTAAGCCCTATTTGGACAGGAGTAATATTACCTGGGGACGTGAAGCGAAGATCACTGGTGATTTTAATCCTGTGTAAATCAGCAATGTCTGTAATTTCCTAAAGTAAAAATTCCAGCGCTGTGTTTAAAAAAAAAAAAAAAACATGCCCATTGCCGTTTCTTCGTACTGCTGTTATAATCGGCCTGTAAGAATCTTTTTTATTTACTTACTCAAATTATTTCTTGAGGATATTAAGGAACGATTGCTGAGCTTTTGGTCTCAGGGTCTGTGCAAGACGACCTTATTTTATGACTGTAAGCACACGTTTCATGAGGTAAAGCCTCAAGGTGTGCATTAGAGGCAGCTAGGAGTTCTCATTTATTTTATTTTGTTTACTGTGCTGCTTTTAAGACATCTGCGTTTGACTGGTGGTGTGAAATGACAGTTGTCCTCTACGTCTCAAGGTAATGGATGCTTTCTGCAGCGAAGACGAACGTCTTTTTCAGTTGCGGCTGTTCATGACTGGATTGTCACACTGAGAAACCAAGCTAAATTAACATGCTCAGGGCAAATTGTAGTGTAATATGTTTGATTTGTTTTTATGCCACACAGAAATGAGAGTTTTTGCATCAGAGCTACAGACAGCCCCTTTTCTGATTTATCCGGGTATGCGTTTCTGTCTGATACACATTTTTCTTTACTTGTGGATGTGAAGATACACAGACACACAGACAGACAGAAAGACAGACAGAAAGACAGACAGACAGACAGACAGACAGACAGACACCCCCCAGCATGTAGCCTGTTTGTAGGCATGATTGCTGTTAGCCTGGGCTTGCGTACACCTGGTTATGTCATATGCTGTCACTAGACAACCCAAAGGACCTTGTGCTGTAGGCTGATCAATGATTTACCTGACCAAGGTTACTGTACATGTGGAGGCAAAGATTCACCCACTGAAGCTGCTGGTAAGCCTATATACCTCCTGCAATGCTAGCTGATATATGCCCATTGGTTTAAGGCCAACCTTGATAATGCCCTCATTTTGAGATAGGTCAAGCCTACAAAACAGTAGTAATAAATAGTAATAAAGTTTCAGTATAGATGTAGCCTTAGATATCCCATTTTTTATTGCATGATTGCTGAGCTACTGCTGCACTTTGGCTCCACCAAAGTGAGTCAGTTCATTTTTTTTCTTTTTCTCTGGTATTGCAACAGTATTCACAAATATATACATGTTTCTGTTACAGGTTATTGTGCACATCTGCATTAATTTGCAGGAGAACCGTAGTATAGGAAAAGCAGCTTGTCAGTCACAAGGATTATATTCAATTATTCAACCAAATCCTATGACAATTTGTCTAGATTTAGCCTAGATGATCATCCCTAAAGATTCAATCAATTTATTAAATATATCATACAGCATTAGAACTATGAGGATTCCATTGGGGGGTTTATTTCAAGCTAGTGTCAAAGTCCATACCTGTTGCAGGTTATCCTGGTCATGCAGTAGTTGGAATAGTCCTACTCAGCTGTTCCTTTAACATGTAACACAGTCGTGTAAATTTTGTCTTTCCCTCACTTACTGTTTGATTGCAGAGTCAGCAATTGGAAGCATTTGATTTTATGATGTTAATTCCCTTTCAAATCATCTCCAGGTCTTAGGCTATCATGCTCCTCTAGTTACAGTACAGTGCCCACTTGAACATGGAGATATGTGAATCACAACAAAAAACCAAAAAGTATATATTTTTGTAAAGCACTTTTTTGGGATACTCAAGACTCTTTATAGTGGAAAACATGCAAAAAGGCACAAAAATCAAGAAGGCTTAAAGTTGAGTAAAACTAATGGGTTTTATTCCAACTTGAGATATCCACCATTTGAGAAATTTGACACCTACACCTACATAAAAAAAAACAAATTGTGGAACTTTTTAAAAGGAAAGTAGCTGCAGTATCTTCAGTCCTTGGCTGACAAAGTGATAACACTTTAACAGATTGGATCCTCTATATTTAAGAGATATTAAAAGATGGAACTTCAGGTAATGATTTATTATTCTCCAAAATGGTTTCTATCAGCACAGAAATGCTTGCAGCAGCTATTGGGGAGCATATAGGGTAGCAGCGGTGGCAGCGAGGGCACGGCGCTGGGAAAATGCTGCGTTTGTCCGGTCGACCGGTGTTGTACTTGTCATGAGTGACTGGTCCAACATGGATCGGTATCAACGCTGGCCTGAGATAGAACAGCGGTAGACTATGTTTATCGGGCTGACTAAGCAACCGGCCGGCTGACTGGCCAGCGGCTGTGTTTATCACTGGCTGGTGTCTATGCAGTACGCATGGGGGTAGCGGTGCTGGTGCATGGGGTGATATATCTGCCTGTCTTTACCTGTTTGTTCAAGGGCTGGCTGCTCGACTATCAGTTTGGCTCACTGCCCTCCTCTCTCTCTCTCTCTCTCTCTCTCTCTCTCTCTCTCTCTCTCTCTCTCCTTCTCTCGACCCAAACCCCACCCCTCATCATGCGATAGTATGATGGCTCCCTCTTTTTCTCCCCTCTCCCTCTCTCTCTCTCTCTCTCTCTCTCTCTCTCTCTCTCTCTCTCTCTCTCTCTCTCTCTCTGTCTCCGTCTCTCCACTCCCATTTTTCTCTCTCCTTCACTCTTTGTTGCCACTAAGGTTGGGATCAATTCACTTTCAGCTCAGTCACTTCAAAAAATAAATAGAAACTGCAGTTCACATAATAATGGTAGTAGAGTGCTCATTCTGGGCAATTTCTTTCTAGATTGGCTGTAATAACCTTTGTCCTGCAAAAAGATTCCCAGTCTTGAATTGACTGAATTGAAAGTGAATTGACCCCAACTCTTCTTGCCACCGATGTTCTTCGTTCGTCTGGGAATATTGACCCACCTCTTAGCCGTCGTGCTGTCACTCTTGAAAATAGAAGCCACTCTGTGATTCCAGCTTGTCTATTTCCAGCACGGCTACTGCTAAGGCCAGACTGCTATTTTTAAAGGCGCTTTAGCTTGTGATGACAATACGTCGCTGTGAGTTACAGTGTGCCAATTTCTGTCTTGCCTGCCAAAAAACAACATTTAAAATAGGCCTATGTGGTATAGCCTACAGACAGAAAAAGAAGTAAGTTAGCCAGCGTCAGCCAGATCACATTTATTGCTTATTTCTTAGTCTTTGACATGAGTTGGCCAATATATAGGTTAAAGTATAGTGGCAGTATTTTTTTTTTTTTTTTTTAAGTTTGTGCACATCATCAAGACTGCCTCTCCCCTTAACATTATTCCTGATAGTGTCTGCACACAGTCAGCGTAATTGGATATATCAATGGCCATTTGTTGCCATTCATTTTTGTACAGTATAAATAACAACTTCCACAGACTGGGAAATTGCCTGAGCTAGACAGTCCATCACAGTAAATGTGAAACCTTAATTTGGTTTTGTCAAAGCTTATGTTTTATTGTCATTTCATTGTGCCTGCAGTGAGTGTTTTCATATCAATGTGTGCATTAAGTTACACTCTGCTTATGGGTGTAGGTGTCAATCACCTGACACCCACAGGGAGAAATTGAAGTCTCCACCAGGAAATAATCCCACAAAAACGTGTCGCCTTACAAACTTTATTGTCCATGTCTTCTTATGTGGGGCGTCTTTACGTGGGGGACAGCAGTTAATTTCAAGCTAGGTTTGACGCCGCAAAGTTTGCATTTTTAAAAAAAAGTGAGTTACAGTGTGCCAATTTCTTATGTAAGGCATGTATTGCCAAAACATCTTAGCAAATGGGCTATAACTCTAAACATGGCAACAGTAAACATATCGTCCCCCACAAATGATGAAATCCTGGGCCAATTAATAACAAATATGTCATCTTGTTTTGAGCTGTAATTGTAGTTCCCCCTTGTGCTAATCAGAATAATTTTTGAATGCTGGAATGCAGCGGTGAGATGCATCATTTCCCCAAGTTTTGTCAAAATCGGATTAGTGGTGTCTGAGATTTTGTGCGTGACACATGAGCGAACAAATATTGTAGTGCTCCACCCCCTCTTGGGCTGATCAGTGTAAATTTGAAAATGTGAGAAAGCAGTGGTGAGATGCATCATTCCCCCAACTGTCGGTAAAATTGAACAAATGTTGTAGGTACAGTTGTAAAAATACCGGCATGGAGCAATGAGACACATCACTCCCTTAAGTTTTGTCAAAATCTGATGTACGGCATCCGAGACATTGTGTGTGACGGACAGATGGGCGGACCAGGGCCGATCCATAGCCCCTCCCCCGATTTCACTGTAGGGGTGATAATGACACCGGTATTCTCCTTTTAAGATGCAAGCAAATTATTAATGTTTATACTAGGCTTCGTTTATTGATGACAGTTTTTTTCCTGGTGCAGGTGAAGTGTGATTTGGACCCGCCGCTCCCACCCACCAATAAAGTATCTATTTATTTATTTTTTTATCATTGGTTAGTACTCTGCCTGTTGGAAACATAGAATGATTAACAACAGTGTGGCGCTATAAAACCACCACCCACCACACACCTACCCTCCTTATTTTCCCTTCAGACTCTCTCGCCCTCCTTCCATCTCTCCTACTCTAGCTGCCTTTCCTTCAAATGCCTCCCTAGCTACTTATCTTATCACTCTCTGTTTCATTGCCTCTCTCTCTCTCTCTCTCTCTCTCTCTCTCTCTCTCTCTTCTCTCTCTCTCTCTCTCTCTCTCTGCTGAGCCCAGGCGTTGCATTATAAATCTTCTCAGACAGCAGTGCAGAACAGTACCCAGGTCCATGCCCATATCAGTCTACTCCTCTTCAGTGATGTAGTGGTAAATTAAAAGGTCGGTAAACAGTTAGTGATCGCTGCAAGTCAAACCCACCAATACAAATAAAAATTATATTTTCAGAAAAACACTAATATTTTTTTCATCTTAAAAGACATGATTTTCATATTACTTACTTCAGTTTGATACTGATGGGACGATCTGCTTATCTCACGATGCGATATGAGGTTCACAATTTGATACAACCATGATATGATGTAATAAATTAAAGTTCAGTGACAACCAAGTCTGACTGTGCAGCCACAAATCTTTCTAGCGATGGCACTGCCTTGCTAGAATGTAAACAACAATTTAAAAATGTCATTACAAAGTGCAATTAATATACTTTGGATGGAGAGCTTGTGAAATTGTGATGGGCAAGCCAGCTGATTTGTGATTACTATGGCAGAATAAAATGTAGCTATGATGCATACTATACATTTACATCATAAAGATTTATCTTAGACCAAAATAGGTGGGTAATATATTCCACAAATTAAAACGTGGGTAATCTGAGTTTAGGTGGGTTTACCCTACACTACATCCCTGGTCCTCTTGCTGTATAGAGGAGCACACCTGTTGCTTATGGCATTGTATTGCATTGATGTATATACTACATACTGTAGCTCTACTCTCCTTTGCTTTCTGTCTTTATCATTACCTCAGCCTTTCATTTCTCTCACTGCTTTGTTCCTCCTGCAGTTTGCTTGGGGACTGTTTTGACTTCAAAGACCTTATCGTGCCGTTAGGTAATAGTTTGGCAGGAACATCTTGAAAATTTCTTGCATACCCAGTTAGTTAACAAAATGAAAGTTGAGGCTAAATGATGCTTGAGAGGCTAACAGACTATGATGTGGTTACTTGCAAATAGTTTTGTAATACACAATCACACAGGACCGGATTGGGTTTGTTGAATCGGATAACCAGGAACCTCTAGACAATTTTTGGTTAACTGAGAAGAAAAATACCAGCGTTTGGCTGGTGGCTGGCAGTTATATCCCACCATGACTAATTAGTGAAATAAGCTGCACACATCATGTTTATCTGTGTGGAGGATCTACTCCTCTCATCATCTATTATACTAGAATGGTCAAGACAGTGCTGCATGAATTCAACTCCTGTGACAGAGGAGCACAGTGCAATGAATGCTGTAGAGGCTGCTTCTCCTCTCCTCTCCTCTCCTCTCCTCTCCTCTATGTAAGTATAGGCGTATTAGCCTAAAGTTGGCTAATAGCATGGTTGTATAGTTGATTGTGTTGTGATTGATGTGAATGTGGTCATGCATATCTGAATTTGTTTTAGGTTGGGACACTACTTCCGATTATGAATAGGGCTAGCTGGTGATGTTGGCTGGGCTAATTATTTAGATTTGCTTGGTTTGCATTTTATTTGATGTATATGATTTGATTTATAGGACAGGATTTCTGCACAGCACTTACGTACACTGCCTTTAACACCTTTTCTGATATAAAAAAAAATCACAGCCTCTTACAGATTTGAAATTGCCATAGTCAATATTGATTTTTGTTTTTATTAACTGTGCTGTCTCTTTTACCAGGTTGGCCACAGGTTTTCCAAGCCAGTCTAAACATTGATATACTTTAATGTGGCACTGTACAGCAGACAGTGAGCAGCAGGGACGAGTTTATCAACCACCCAGACTATTTCTGCCAAACATGCTAAACAGGTTCAGTGGTTTCTGGCCATAAATCAGCCACCTGACATTTATTGTAACGGTAAGCAATGGCCAACTTTACATCCCCGCCCTCTCTGTTTTCTTTCCTTTGTTTCCTAAGATAAGTAAAAGGAAGCAGGCCTGTGCGAGAGAAAGTTTTTTAAGTAGGGCACGACGTAAACAGGATTTTTGGGTCAAATACCGACAGTGAATTGGGATGCAATAACGTTCATTCCTAATTTCCTTACCAATATGTATTCATTTATTTTGAAGATGATATGACAAACTCACATTTCCTTGTGTGTCTTGGTTGGTGCCCTGTGCTCAGACAGAGACGGTGTGATGATCAGATAAAGGCTGGCTTGTGAATGGGTTCAAGTGAAAGTGAATAGACCCCCAGCTGCTTTGAAGTGGTGCTGGGTGAACTGCAACAGGAAGAAGCATGCGTCATCGCACTTCTCACTGAATCAGTCAGCAGCGCCGAAACTCAGACTCCGCCTTGAATGATGGGCTCTGTTTCTCAGGCACAGCGATACAAAATCTGCCATGACAGCAGGGCAGCAGCTCTTCAACTCTCTCTCTCTCTCCCCATGTATCTCTCTCTCTCTGTCTCTGTCTCTTTCTCTCTTGCTCTCTCTGTCACTCTCTATCTTTTTCTTCCTTGCTTTCTTGCTTTGTCTCTCTCAAGTAGGGTATTCTATTTTGGATTGAATCCCAGCACTGCCTTGTGTTATCAAACCTTGGCACAAAGCAGGCTTCCAGCAGGCCCAAAAGTTCCAGTTCAATCTTGACTACTAGTACTTACCTGGTTAACTGTTCACCCCAAAGGACCTAAGACTCCCAGAACTACAGCAGGCACCATGTAGAATGACTGCTGTCCTCTTAATCATCTAGACTGAAGGCTACATGTTTAGTAATTTTATTAGACTAGAGTTGCTTACATTGATTCCACCCTACTGGTCACCCAAAGGATCTTAGGCATAAAACATTTTACTTTTTAATCTCATTTCAGCCCCTGGGCAGTAGCTATATCTGTATGTGTAATAAGCAGTCCTTAGGATTGAATTTGATTTTGTATAATTGGGAATTTGATCCACCTTCTGCTTTGCAGAAATAGTTTTAGACACAGTCTTAACAAGGTTAAGGTCTTGTTTTCCCTTGTACCATGTCAACATGTGCTGCGAAAATCTATAAGTTGTCAATATGTGTCTGATGTCCCTGCACTGATGTGATAATAATTCAGAACTAGTGGCAGGTCTGCTTATAGGAGCGCCTAAGCTAGTGTATTGCTGTTGCAGCAGCTTCCTCAACTTATAGGCTTATGTCTGCTTTCACCTCATCTTCTAGTTGAGCTGCCTTGAGGAAAATCATAACAGACAGCAAGCACCTAAAGTAGATATGTGTGGAATTAGGAACACACTCAAACATATAGATATGTAAAAGGCTTTATTTATTCACCTGCCAAGTCGCTGAAACCCATTTAGAGTAAGGTCTTGGCATTATGGTCCCTTTGATTCCAAACCTAGAGAAATGGCATCCTGCCTTATTTGCTGATTGGTTGGATCTGTTTGCTGAGAATTTGGTCACGCGCAATTTGCGGCGCCTCCGTATCTGGTTTTTCATGTCCTTTGGCTGAGCCCTGGTAGCCGGCCAGCTATCTTATGTAACAACTTGGTTTGCTTATTTCACAGCTGTGTGCGAGCTGACTGTGGCAGCTAACTTGGAGCCCTGGCTTTGGCCTTGCATGCATACCTAGACCTCACCGCACAAAGCTGCGATTTAGCTGCTCAGAGTAATGGGTGGCCCCCTTTAGCACGGAAGGGTATCTAGATTATCAAGAATAAACATGTGGTCGGGTTATTCCTTTAAGTATCCATCACTTGTCATGAATAGGCTTTTTTGCAGCATGTAGATGCTGCATGAATGAGGCTTGCAGTGAGTTATGTGCCTGAAGCACAGTAACTGCTGTATGCATGTCAGTGATTGGCAGTTAGAGTTTGCCTATTTAAGAGTCATACCTAGCTTGTTTACCTTAATAGACAAGTGATTTAGGGAATTGCAGCCAGCCCCGTATGTCACATGATCTTCATTAATCAGTCACCGATCTTTCTTTACACTGTCCTCAGCTCTTACACTAGCCCCTATAGCGAAGGCTGTCGGTTCCTTGTGTGTAAACCTCCCACAATAAGGGTTTAAACTTTTATTCAGTCAAAATTAAGTTAACTATTCCAGACTCTAGGCTAGCTCTGCGAATTATAGTTTCTCATTCAAAGCATGCAGTGTGTATTTCCTCTCTAATATGGCTTGAAATGTATTGTAAAATAAAAGTACAGATTCTGTACGGTCCCGTGGTGCATTCATGGCGATGACATGTAGACCTAATTAATTATCAGTTTATTTGAATTTGATCTCAGCTGTCTGGCTCCCTGGTTGATCAGCTGCCTTGAGCTCTTATATGGTGAATACAGCAATGTTAGGCTACTTTACTGACTAGTTAGCATATTATATACATACATAGAAGCACTGCTTATACAACAAAGTGCATTATTGGACAATGACACAGTATGTGCATCACAGTAGTCCATCCAAACTAATCAATAAAAAACCCCCAAAGTACATTCTCCCATTGTATGAAATCATGTGAATTTAGTTGAATGTGAGAAGAGGATCATGGGAGTTGTATGAAAAATTGTATAGCTAAGATGTCAAGATTTGTGGTTACAGTTAGATTTTCACAATAACACATCTTTTATTTCCCTTTAATTTGGTATACACTGCTAAATAAAGAGCAGGAATGATTTGTAGAAAATAAGTTTTACCACTGAGATCTCAGTGCTCAGGTACAGAGGAGTGGCGTGTCTCACCCCGGCTGACCTGGATTTGGCTCTTGAAGTCCACGTTGCTGTCATGTGATCTGCTTTTCAATCTGTGATCTGTCATCCTTGAACAATCTCCTGGCAGCTCGGCTCTCTGTTTCAAGGAAGAAGCTCCAGCCGATAGTACATCACTACACAAGAGCACCCATGACTCTTCACTTTTTGTAGAATTCATAATAAAAGTCCCATGGCTGTTTCACAATAAAAGTCCTCCTGCTACTTCACCGTGAAAGTCCAGCTACATCTCTCTCTGTCTCTCTCTGCCATTCATTACTTGTAGCAAGGAAGGCAAACAATTCAACAGCTAGTTGGGTTTTATTAGCAGCCAAATTGATTTTAAGAATAGACTACTGTAGATATTCACATTGATGGCTGAATACAGGAACCTTCAGCCACTGCAGCCAACTGCAAAAATTAGTCTCCTCCTAATCATCAGTGGTTGTCAATTGGTTTGCAGGGTAGCTTTGACTGATCACTGTGATCAGTGGGAAAGTTATTTTTTAAAGTAATTAGTTACTTTGTTATTTACCTTTAGAAAGTATCTTGTTGCTGCGTTATAAACTCTTTGTTTAAAGTAACTCGTAGCACTTTTGCGTTCCCTGCTTCAAACCAAGCCGTAGCAATATGGCTTGTGCTGCCAAGTGTGCTGTTGACCATTGTTTTAAAATGCAAGGCAAGACTACTGCTCTGCTTTTAAAACGGAAAGCCAATCTCATTTATACTAAGCATACTTAGATTGGGTTTTTTCACTGAGCAGCATGTTGTCTGCATGAGATGCTGTGGGATTTTCTTTTTCTTTCTACTTATTTTTAAAATTTGTGCTAACAAAAAATGAAACAATGTGACAGAACAACAAACATAACATTCTAATTTTAAAAAGTAACTAATAGCGCATTACAGGAATTGAAAAATGAATGTGGTAAGTTACTAGTTACCACATAAAAGTGATTGACTGTGATGAGGGCTGCTGATGGAGCTGCCACCTCTGCCATCAGACCCTTCTGCTCAGCCTGTATAAAGAGCAGAACAAGGGATATAGCTGTGTAGCAGGGAAAGCTGAAGTCTTCTAGGCCGTGGAAGTCACAGTTTAAACACCTCTAGCTAAACACCATATGTCATCTCAGGTCTGTACGTCTAAATCCAGCTCTACTAGCTGTCCTACTGCTGAATCAGGCCTCTTTCCGTTTGCCTGGCAGCCTTTCTTTGTTGGAGGTAAAAGTCAAAAGCGTGAGAAGTGCTAAATTAAATGGGCCAATCGTGAAAAGGGGGGGGAACATATTATTCTTTTTTTTTTATTAACAGTCATCCAAGCAGTTGTCGCAGCTTGCAGCCTGTTTTTCTGGTTCCCATGAAGACACATTCCCTCTAGTTCCTCCTGTGAGCGTCGTCAGTAAGGAAGAGGAGGAGGAGCCCAAGAAGCTCTACTGTAAATGGGCCATGATCCAGCTGGACCAAAGTCTCTCTCTATCTTGCTCTCTCTCTCTCTCTATAACTCTATCTCTCTTTCTCTAACATTCTCTCCCTCTATCTCTTTCTCACTCTCGTTCTCCAGTTTATCCTCTCTCTGTTTTTCCAACTGTCTCACCCTCTTAATCTTAGTCTACGTTTTCTGTTTCTCTCTCGCCGCAGCACAGTTTGTTTGCAGTCAGTGTCGCTTTCTCTGAAACTCCCGTAACCTTTTTCTCAGACTTTGTTTTCTCTGTTCCCTCAGTGGCTGACAGCCGGCCAACAGGGCCTGTGCAAGGCTGAGCTTTGTTTGTGTACTGTGCTTTCATGTCGCTTGAAACCCCGCTCTAACTTTGTTATTGTTCTAAAGCCGCGGACCTAGGCTTCTCTCTGCGAAATTCCTGCTAAGCTTCCCATTTGCCACATGTAGGTCGCCGGTTCCATCTCAGGTCTTGCAAACACGGAGGAATTATGCTGCACATTCTCTGGTATTAAGTCCTGGAGAGTGCTGCTGCAGGAAAAAAAGCATTTTGAAAGCATTTGAAAGAAGAGCTACAAGATGGCACAAGTGGTACAGCAGGAGCAGGAGTTCAACAAGTGTCACCATTAATGTGAAGTATCTTCCACATTAATGGTGAACTAAAATAATGTGGGAAGCGACTGCAGGCCTATAAAATGTTTCATTACACAGGTTTTATTATTTCTGTATTGTCTCATGTATAAGCTGGTCTTCATTTGCTTGCATTTTATACACTCTACATAGTTAAAGCAGCTTTATTCACAAATAAAAAGATATGTAAAGTGAGTGTACAGTGGAGTTGCTGATCAGACCTCCTCAGCTGTGTTTTCCTCTCAGATGTTTGGCCTTTGCTGGTGTCTATCTTACATGATTAATGTCAAGCCTGCTCTGCTGCTGCTGTGTGCTCACCTCTCCCTTTGCACATTAAATGAATTTAACTCTTGCTGTGACGCCCAGTCGGAGGCCTTTTACTAATGTCTGCCATTCCCTGTTCTCCACATTTCCCTCCTCTCTGGTAGACCGGCCTTTTATCCGCTAATTACATCTGACACTCTCTCTCTCTCTCTCTCTCTCTCTCTCTCTCTCTCTCTCTCTCTCTCCCTCTGCTGTCTCTTTTCTCTTATCTCTGCTCTCTCATTGCTCTTTCTTCACTCTTTCTCCCTCTCTCTCTCTCTCCCTCTCTCTCTCTTTCTCCCCCTCCCTCTTGCACTGAAATTGTAAATGGTGTTTTTCAGAACTCATTAAGGCTTCAGTCTGTTCTATTCTCAGCGATCTGAGCCAATAACATGTTATCATCGAGTAAAAATGGTCTGTTTCATATTCTGAAAACAAATTGTCAGTACAAGTCATTGGCTCTGAACCTGCTGTACCTGTAGGTTTTTTTTTCAGTCCTTCTTGTTTAAGATCACTTGTATGACACTTGTGCTTCCATTGAGAAGAATCAGAATCACTATATTAGGCATCAAGTACATCATTAAATGTACAGGACTTTGTCTAGTAGTCATATATTGTACCTGCTGCAGTCTTAACCCCTGTTTGACCATCAAACTGTTTAGGGTCTCTTCCATCCCGTAGCCTAAAGCTGAAAGATTTCATTCTTGCAATCACCAATGTTTGTCCATCAACAGCCGTGAGTGTCTTTGAGCAAGACATTAAAGCATAAGATAAATGTTTAAAATGTGGTGTAAAATGTACTCTGATTGGAATGGTCAAAGGCTTGGTGATTTTTTGGACACTCGAGCCCGAAGCCGGTGGGCTGGAGTCAGAAATTGTTGGGAGAAAATGTTCTGTTTTAGTCCTCTGGTTTTAAGACTGGCAGCAGATTAGCTGATGCTGGTGTAAAAGCAACGTGAGTGAGACGACTTCGCTGCACTTAGTCATGCTATTCTCTCTGTGCGGTTGCTATGGAGCCGGACTCCAGAGTCAAGTTTTCATCCTGAAGTCTGATTCATTTTGTCCTGAAGTGAGCGTAGGCCATCCAAAATGCACAATTGACTGTAGTTTACAGCATTTTTCCCAGCATTTAAAGTTATTTGAGGCCACCGCCTGGCCCCACATTACTGTACATGCTGAAGTGGCTTGATCATATTTAGGCTATTGCAATAGCAATAGTAGGTAGTTGACAGAATATACAAAAAAAAATGTTTTTTGTTGATTAACTGTTTGGTTATGTTAGCAAGTGAATTTCAACATAATGATTGCTGTATTTTATTATGTTTACTGGTTATTGCTGCTCTGCATGTCTGCATGTATCAAAAGTTGGTTGTGGTCAGTATTGCTTGGCTGTGTGTTGTTGCTTCGTGTTGCTTGCATGGCTATATGTGCTGAAATGGTGTTTGTTGTTGCTGTATTGTTGTGCTGATGTTTTGCTGTTTCTTGTTGCTCTGCATGGCTTGTGTTCTGTCTTGAGAGTTCTTGTTTTGTTGCTGTTGCTGTCTCTATGGCGTCTTTGTTCTGTAAATTTGATCACTTTATAGGTTTTAAAACATCTCGCCAAAAGGACTGCAGTTGAAAATTAGCCAGCTGGCTAACACTGGCACAAAATAAATAAGCAAAAAAAAAAAAAAGTAAAGTGGTTTAATGGGCTTTTCCTCTATTCTGATTGTCTAATAACAGTTTAACTTGGACAGATAAGCAGAATTGAACCTGGTAGGAACCAAAAAATAGTAATGTGAAGGCAATATAAAATGGAGGTGGGTCTGGATATCTTTATTTATTTCATAAAATTAAGAAAAATACTACATTTGGATAACTTTGGTGTTGGAACACTGCATACAAATGACAGGCACATAATTAAGACCTGAGCCTCCCCACTGTTAGAGGCTGTTGGCTCACCAGTCTCTCTCTCTCTCTCTCTCTCTCTCCTCTCCACTCATGCACACACACACACACACACACACACACTGGCTCTGTGCAGATATTTAGCAAACACACCTGGCTTGCCTACTAATTAGCTGATAGCTATCGTTTCCTCTTGGAGTAAGAACATTATTTGGAAAATGAGTCTGCTGTTTAACTTCGGCCCAAAGTTGGGTAACAAGCTGTTGAAGCAGCAGTTTCAGTAGTTTCAGTAGTTTCAGTAGTTTCAGTAGTTTCAGTAGTTTCAGTAGTTTCAGTAGTTTCGTGCATCTCGTTGAGCACTGCTTGTTGCCTTCACTTGACTGCCTCTGCATAACGAGAGTGGGTACAACAGCACTCATGAGCAACAGTGCTCCAAAAATAGAACGGGAAAATGTCAATGAAAATGGTTCGAAATCACGTTTCGCAGGACCAAATTATCATCTTTGTATTCTGGTGGCTTGAGCACTCGGCAATTACGCCTTGGCAGCTGCCAAAAAGTTCTGCGTACAGGAAAAATCCTGGTATAGTTTACGACTGGGCGATATGAATAAAATGAATATCATGGTAAAATCACGTTAGCAATCAAATTGACGTTCATGGAATTGAACTACATGGTGGTATAAAGTATGATAAAACTGTGATTTTGAATTAATATTCCCTCATTTGTTTCAGATCTCATTTCGTGAGATATTTTGATTAGTAGTGGCTTTCCATCATATATTTAGACAACAGAATTGTTATCGTGACTTGATGTCATTACGTTATCACAATATGATTTTGTTGAAAGATGATAAATGACAATATTGAATTATTGCCCAGCCCTAAAGTGGAGCTCCCAAATTGATGGGAGGGAAAGGCCTTTTAAGTTTTGTTGGCTAACACCACTTCTGGCCAGCAAAGTGGAAATATGCCTTGGCTGACCTCCGTTCCCTGTAGTGGCCAAGAAATGAATGTCGTGATGATTGAAGGACATGGCAGAATACTTGGTCACATACCGTTGTTTCTAGTTATGGCATTTTTACTGTAGCTTGAAATCATCATCTTGGACTGGAGGTTTAAACCATATTCAACAGTCTTTTTAATATCCTAGAGATGTGAGGACGCTGTTAGACTAAAGCTCTGCGGAGCTGTGATGGACAGTTGTAATGGTGTGGAAAGGGTGTTTTGTACAAGCAAGTTTTTGATTAGGAGGTGAGGAGACAGGAATCAGGTTTTTTTTATCGATTCTGCTCTCTCGCCACGTTGTTATTTCACTGCGGCATAGCGGATAGTTCTACACAAGCCGATCAATGCACCGCTATGATTCAAACTTATTAAGTACCTTTTTAGATGTGTAATATACACATGGAATTAAATCTCAAGTACTGTACACTAAAAAATAAACACCATCTAACCGTTCAATGACTGGACAGTGCATCACATCAAAGACACCATTTCTATCAGTAGTTTCATTTTAACATCTCCATAACATCAGAGATAAGAGAGCCTAGGCTATATCTGTCTGCCAGAGGAACAGAGCACCTTAGAGTTCATGCAGTCACTAGTTAGGCCTAATTTGCAGGCTATGTACAAATTAATGTATAAAGGCATTCACAAATGGTGAGTCTGTAATGGTTTGACGTGCTTTCTCTGGCATCGTTATGTCATTAAAGATGCAAATAAGTTGTAGGCTGGCTGTTGATATGTGTGGACTGTACAGTGACATGATAAGACCACAACCTGGTAGGTCGGTATGAGAAGCGATGAGGAAATGCCAGGGAATGCACCCCACACAGCACAGAGTCACTGTGGCAGGACTCCAGGATAGTGTTTCTTTTTATTTGAGCATGTTGTAACCTGCAGGGCAAAGTTTTTTTTGAAATGCTGTAAGGTCCTCAGGAAGCCAACTCTTTTCTATAGTGGGTTGTCTAGCTCTCTGAATGTGTTGAAGGTCCCAGCTATATTCACTTTTTATGAATTTGCTTTTAAGTGCACTAAGTCTAAGGATAAGAATAATGTGCTTAATGGGTTTTAAGTCGTATGCAAAGCAGTCACAATGCTGGGCCCTGATTGGTCGATGCTCCTTGCTTCCTTGAGTCACATGATGCAAACCTGCTGAGTGGAGAGATTTTAGAGGCAATTCAAATGAGGCAAACCTGCCTGATTTGAGCAGTTGGCATTTAGGAAGGAGTGCCAATCAAAACCAAGCACAGATGTGATGTGTTAACTGAAGCTTATCTGAAACTTCCTTGTGTTGTCACAATTTTGACTTTGATACCAATAGTAAGTTTAATATCTAAAGTCTAAATGTGTTAGCAGCATACTTGACTTTGACAGCTTTATCAGTTTTTGCACAGGGGTTTAGATGTGTCGGTTGGTGTCCATCTTTGTTGGCTTGGAAAGCAACATAGGTCCTTGATGCTGTTGCCATGTTTGCTGTCTGACCAGTTACATTTTTCTCTTACTTGTATTGCTGTAGTACTATGGGGAGCGAGTCTGCAGCTCTCTCTACTCAAATCCTTCTTCCTCTTCTTCTTCTATTCCAATCCAAACGCGTACGCTCTCTTGAGGTGACGTGAAAATGCAGTGACTTTACACCTAACGGCACATGGAAAATCACATTTTGACAATATCTTCATGAAAAATCCTTGGTCACACATACATCTATAAACATAGTAAACATGTATTTTCTTTAACAAGGCCTTCTTAAACCAAGTGAACTAAAAAATATCACAGGAAGCTTTCCATCTCTTGAGTCTGTACGGTGAATCTCGGCCTGGCAGCTCGTCCTCTCCAAGGCTGCAGGTTCAGTGAACGCTGACTAAAGCAGCTGTTGCTATGGAAAGTCGCTTACGTTCTATAAGAGAGAGAGTGTGAGTGTGTGTGTGTGTGTGTGTGTGTGTGTGTGTGTGTGGATGTGGGGTGAATGAGAACGCATGTCCTCTCTCAGGCTCACCTTTGATGCGCTACTTTGTGGATTCTATGCTTTATTGTGGTTGCTCCATTAATGTTGACCCACGGTGAAAAATGCTACTTTCACCGCTAATGGTTTTGTTTACCTCTGTTAAATCAAGAGAGTGGAGGCTGTTTTCGCCGCCGCTGGACAGGCAGAATGGAATTCGTGGATATTTGATGTTGATCATGTGTGGCTAATTCTTTCCCCTTTATATTATTCAGTTATTTTTGAAGCAGTTCAAAACATCCTTCCTGTCCAGACATAACGACTACAGATTTGAAACTACTGGCCTCGCTTACGTCAGCCGTTTCTCTCTCTAATAATAAGCCTATTTCAACACAAAAAAGCTCTTATCATTAGATTTTGCGCAACCACAACCTTTTGAAATCTAATATCAAACCAATCATGTTTTTATTCTGTTCTAGCAAACACACTCTATTCTAAGCGCTGTTGACAGAGGCAGAGGTAATTTCCCCCTACATGCAGTGGGCTCGCCGTTACCGCCGTATCTGCGGTTGTTTGGATTACAGTAATAGGAACAGGCCCAGCTGAATCACCTCTCCACAGCTCTCTTATCAAACTCCTTATCCTTCCTCCTCGCCGCGCTCGCGTCGCGGGAGTCACTGCGTTCACCTGAGTGAAAACTAGCATCTGGAAGGCCCCTCTCTCTCTCTCTCTCTCTCCCTCCCTCCCTCCCTCCCCCAGGCAGGGTCAAAGGCCAGCGTTCAGTCTCATGCTCCATTGGCCCTCTCATAGGAAATTGAAATGATGGAGTGCCGACTCGCCGCCTAGGGCTCCGGCTCTGGCTGTTTGCCTTTTGTTGAGTTCGATGGTAAACTGAACACAAGCGGTAATCCGTCCCTCCCGCGAAGTGAGCCTCCTGTCACTGACTGTTACGACGGACCGGGCCTCCGCCGAGATCTGCGTCGTGATTATGTTTCCCCCGTCTCTCCTCCTCCTCTCTGTTTCTCTTCGACGTCACTCAGTCGGCCTGTGACTGAGGTTGTAACAGTGTGTGTTACTCGGTGCTGCGCTCTGTGTATGAAATCTGAGTTGTGAAATCTGGGAAGAAACGCTTGCAATCCTCCTCTCTTTCCTCACCTTTTTTTTTCTTTGCCCTTATCTCCCTTTTCACTCCCTCTTTACTCCTGCCACTCCTCTCCCCTGCTCTTCTCACTTCTTTAACTTTCCTCTCCCCACTTTTTTACCTCCTCTCCTCTCCTCTCCTCTCATGTCCCTTTTCTCTCCTCCTTTTTCTCTTTACCCTTCTCTCTCTTCACTCACACCTTTCCTTTCCTCACGTTATCTTTCCTCTACTCATGTGTTAATCTGCCCTCTCCCCTTTCGTTGACCTGTTCACCACCATGAACTGGTGCATGCCGTTTTTTGGGAGGCAAAGTTGTCCACATCACATTTGGCTGTCATCATCCAATGTCAATTGGAATCGGCCAGCATGCATGGCGATTGGCTGTTGGCCAATCTCGATTGGGATTGGCCGTGTTGTAGACAAATGGCTTGTCACTGTTTCAGAGAGGGGAGGGACTTCACACTAAAGTTTCTGGTAGACTGTAGTTCGGTGCAGTTATTTAAGTGAGTCACTTATAGTGGCTGTATTGTATCGGTATTGACGGTATAAAGTGGATTTTTTTCAGCCACAATAAACTGCTGTCCTATGGTTAGGGTTAGCTCATAGCAAGTGTGTTGCAGCAAGAAACAATAGCTACTTTGCTCTTTCTCAAATTTGCTATCTATGAATTAAAGCATAATCAGCACAATGTCACTCTAGAATCTCATATCTTGCTCCCACAACTTGTGTTTGCCTGCCGGCTGCCAGTGGTTTAAAAGATGTAAACATATAGCCAGCGACCGGAGTGAACCGAGCATTCTCTCTCTCTCTCTCTCTCTCTCTCTCTCTCTCTCTCTCTCTCTCTCTCAAATCAAAGTTCAAATCTGCTTTACTGGCACGACAGGACAGAAAGCTTTGTTGCCAAAAGCATAAAGTGTATTGATTCAGGTAATATTATACACATTAACAGATGGTTATTAATAATTAAACAGAAACAATAAATATTAGTGTTATTGGCAATAATATAATACTACATAAACATTCAATTAATTCAACTGTTTCATTAAATTGATTCTGATAGATAAGTGGAACGATCCAGGTGAGTCCAGAACCTGCAGGCTCTGTTCTCAGTAGCCCTGCCCAGCTCTTCCCTGGATGCCGAGTTAGAGGATTTCTGCAAGCACATTCTGGTATGCAGAATGTGCAGAAATCAGGATGCAGCTATCCTGTTAAAGATCCCTACACTTCACTGCCATGAAGAAAAACTGATTTCATAGTGATTCAAATATTATCCATCCCCTTTCTTTTATCAACACCGCCTCTTTTCTGTTTTGGCCTTTGTGTGTGTGCATGTGCAGCAGCCAAACTGGTATGTATGGGTATGATTTACAGTCTATGGTATACACACACACACACACACACACACACACTAGCTACAGCTGTTGCTGTGTTGTTTTCCTCCTTTTTGGGGTCATGCTGGTGGCAACCCTGGAGCTCTGTAGTGTTGTGAGCATCTTCCTATTTTTAAGGGAGCCATTAATAGTGGAGCTGCAGTAAACAATTTGCTTTTGCCATACTGCACAGATGGCTATTGAAACCAATGTGACAAGCTTAAAACTTGCTTTAAGCTAGTTTTCACTTGTTTCGTCATCCTCCTTTTCTTTCTCTTCACTCCTCTCCTCTGTTTGGAAAAAAAAGCTTTCAGGCTTTAATGCGTTACCCTTCAGAATTTTTGATTCATACTCAAAGATGTCTTCTGACTAGAAGATCTGCTTGTGTATTATGTCATGATTATCAAATAAATTCAGTCAATGAATCAGTCAATCAAACAGTCAGTTTTCCTGTCTTCTCCTCTCTCGAAGCCCCTCTTCTCCTCCTGTGGTCTCCTGCCCAGCAGATGAAGGCAGAGAGGCAGCAGTGGAAACACTCGGTCTTGCCACGCCTCTTTCCCCTTGTCTGATTCAACCTGTGGGAGGAATGGATAAGAGGCTTCATAAAGAGACACTTACCATGCTTTTCTGGGTTAATGATTTCCCTCTTTCACTGCGTGTGTGTGTGTGTGTGTGTGTGTGTGTGTGTGTGAGAGGCCAACCTTACAGAGCATATAATGTGCATTAAAACCAGGACAGCCAAATAAATGTTGTGTTGGCTTAGTCAGTGTGCCCTTATGGACTCAGGGCAAAAGTCTGCTTTGCCCACTTGGCTTAACCCACTGCAACATGGCAAGAGAAAAAGATTCACTGGTGCAGGGTGCAGGCCGATGGAATCAGACAGACTGCCTGTAGGTACAACATGCACAAAAATGTCAAATTTCTGAGTACATTGACTTTTACTTTTTTTATTTTTATTTTTTATTTCTGCAGTCATTACTTTTTGCAGTATTAAGGTATTGGCTTTCGGGCAAAATCTAGGCCTACTAACTATTTCAAATAATTGAACTGGGCTTCTTTAGAAGCAGTTTATCTACTTCCCAGGTACAGCCTCAAAACAGACAAACAAACATTGCTTAATTTTTCGAATAACTGGCAGATATTTAACTACTGCCCAGAGCCGTTTACAGTAGACCTTCAGTTAAGGCGGGATCAAATCAAAATAGGCGTCTCTCTTTGGCTCTGATTTGCTGTAATTCTCACCTCTTAAGATTCATTTGCATACCTTTTTCTCATGGACAAGTAAGTGAATGTCCATTTATTTCAAAAGAGATGAGTAACCAATAACCACAGGTGTGTGGTCGTTTAAGGTGTGGCGTTAGCCCCGTTTTTCCGTTTCATTGGTGGTTTTATTTCTTCCATACAGTCAGCTACGCCTGTAAGCTATGAAGTGCTACTGTGTTTTGTCTTCGTTATGGCTCGATTGCTTAGTCACCTTGGCCTATATCCCTGTGAGCTATTTATAAGACTCAGACTCTCACAGATGACACCAACGCACAGTATATGAAAAATTCACTATTAGTCATAAAGCCAGAGAGCTGCCTGAAGGAAGGAAAACTTAACTATGATTGTGTAAAGACTCTTTTTCAGGTTTTTCAGTCATGACATTTGTCCCTTCAGTTCTCTTTCAGCATGACTCTCCACTTGTGTTTTCATGATACTGAAATTTTGGCATCAATACCAATACTGGCTCAAGCACTTAATTTTTCAAAGACCACTGTTGAACACAGTATTCTTATATGAATAATATTATGATATTACATAATATTATTTCATTTATGTACACTTACACTACCATTCAAAAGTTTGGACACACCTGATTGAATGTACTTTGTTTTTCATTATCTTAAAGCCATTTTGATCTAAAGGCTTACGCTTAAATGCTTGAAATTTGTTTAGTGAAGTTGATGCCTATGTATGATTTTTTTTCCAAAGCCTTTGCCTTTCCATCAAGGCAAAGAGTGGCTACTTAAAACAATCTAAAATATAAGATAGTTTTGATTTGTTTAACACTTTTTTGGTCACTGCATAATTCCATTTGTGTTATTTCATAGTTGTGATGTCTTTACTATTATTCTAAAACGTGGAAAATAATAAAAATTTTGCATGTGTCCAAATTTTTGACTGGTAGTGTAGTCAGAACTTTTATGCTCATAAGAAAACACATACTCGAGACATTTTATAAAGCAAATAGTTGTAAAGCAGTGATTCTATATATGCAGTATGCTATAAGCTGTGTTTGCCAACAGTTCAGTTGCTAATGTTAACTAGCAAGCCGAGTAGCCTGAAGAGTCTGTATTTTCTATAGCACTGATGAAGGCAGCTGATCAACCGGGTCACATTGAAACAAATTCAATAAATGTAATTAGATCTCTATGTCATAGCCATGAATGCACTGTGGGAGTGTACAGAATCTGTATTTGATTTAACCGAGCAGTCACAAGTCCTGTTTGTGAACATGAAGACCTTAGAGGGCCTTGCAGTACCATGGGTGCATATGTTTGTAGCACCGCTGGCCCTAGTGGGAATTGAACCCCTAACCCTGGCAGTGTTAGTGTCATGCTCTACCGATGCAGCAATACAGAACCACCTATAAACCATGTTTGTTGACATCACTGGTTACCACTGGTTCCACTGTCTGAATTCCAATCTTTTACCACTAGTAAATCATAAACCTCAAAGTTTGAGAGGAATCACATTGGGGAAAAATGGTCAGAGTCTTGTTTGAGAAGTCCAGGCTGCTTGTAACTACAGTACACTGTGCAACAATACTTTGCTGCCTTTCACAGTGCTTTCTCTGTTTCGTTGCTCTCTTTCTGTCAGTGGCACTCAGGCCACATCTTCAACTTCATTAATCATATTGCAGACTGTGATGGTGGGCGTATGTAAATTTAACCCTCCATTAGTCAGCCCAAGCCATCACTGCTCTCCTCTGCTCCTGTTGCTGCGGCTGCTGTGGACATTTTCTCAGCATTTCTCACCCACTCACTCACTCTGCCTGCCTGCCTGCCGTCCTGTTTGCATGTGTGACCCGTTTTCCACCATCAACTCCTCAGCCTATTGGCCGCCTAGACCACATTACTGAAAAGGCTTAGCACATTTGTAGTCTGCAACAGCATGGTTAGTTCCAGTCCGTAGGCTGCCTCACTGTAAAGTTGATCAGTCGATGTGTCAATGGAAGCAGTTGTGGGCTTATCGCCATAGTGACAACATTGGAAAGGCTGTAGGCTATAGGCATATGCGCACACACTGACAGCAACGGAAATCCCAGCGATGTAATAATATTAAAGCGCATAACCTCAGCAGAGATACAGTGCCAGGCAAAGCGATCGATGCAAAACCCACTGTGCTTTTGTTGGGGTCAGGTCAGTGCAAATTCTATTCATTCGTGGCTAGAGGGCAGTGATATAATGCCAATTCAATGATAGCAGCCAATGGTGTCAATTCAGCTCCGCTCGCTCGATGCTAGCAGCCAATAATGTTAGCTTGTTGCCATCTCATTCTCCATTTAGTCAGACATGAACGCTTCTGTGTTCAGGCCAAACCTTGGGGTGATCTTCAGTCCACATAGTTTCATCTCTTTCATCGAGTGAGTTGACATTTAAAACCGGCCCGGCCCTTCTTCTCTGCTCTGTTGTATGTTTAAACCTGCCATGTGTTTTAGTACAGTAAATGTAGGCCAAACAGTGGAATGGGTTGTGGATTTTTTCTCTCGCCACACCGCTCCTCACCACTCCCTGCTTCTTTATTTAGCCTTGGTGGCAGCTATCCAAGTATTTATAAAGTGCTGTCTTTTTTTTCATTCAGGCATTCACTTGTTGCTTGTGAGTCTGTGCGTTTGGTGTTTTCTCAGAAACACTTATGAAATCTCTCTCGACTGTTATGTATGCATATGTAAGCCTGTCAACATGCATCACATGGCCACACAGGAGCAAGAAATAACATGTTTTTTTATAAAAGTATGTTTCATCTTAACGTGTATTTCCTTTCTCTTTTGCAAAGACTTTTGAGTATTATCCCAAGCTGTTAAAGCTAAACTTTTACTGTATATGTAAAATCCTTTTTTCGTCCAACAGTGGGATGTTTATATCATTGTAATTTGCATGTTTATGGCCTTGCTAAATATTTACGTCGCTGTGGTAAGCTCTCTGTTATGTAACCGCTGTTGGCTTAGATGCGTCACTGCTGCTTCTTCAGAGTGATACAAAAAGGGAAGGGGAAAAGACAAGCCAACAATTAAATTACCACAATAGTCCTTTTGGTGTTATGACAGCCATTATTTACCGGCAAAACACCGACTGACATATCAGAAATTGTCCACGGTTTTCTTTCAGCCCGGTGAGAAATGAAGGTTGAAATCTGGCCAGTGGCGTTTTCTGTCTACTTGCTTTTGTGAGAGAGGAAAAGAAAGAGAGAGAGCGAGAGGCAGAGACTGAGTGGGAGAGAGAGGGAGAAAAGACTTTCTTGCGGGTAATTTGTAGGGGCCAAAGCATTAAGGTGCTAAATGAAAGCTAATCGCATAAGGCCACCAGGGGAAATGGGTGCTGTGTGCCCTCGAGCCCTGGCCATCTATCTGCTTTAAGACACACAATGTGTCAGCAGCAAATCGAATCTGCGGGGAGCAAATCAAGGTTCACACATATCTCCTTGTGCTGTGGTTAGGCCGTAAAACACACACACACACACACACAGGTTGTATTACAACACGATGGGAAGGCCATCTTGTAATTTACTCGTCCTCTAAGGTCGGGGATAAGGTTCCTCGCCCAGCACACACATGGACATCTGGGGTCATCATGATGAAGCTTTTAAACAGCTGTATCACAAGATGGGATGGGATAGGAGAGCCGCCTCCTCCCCTCTAGTAATCAGACCTGGGTCGAAAAGCAGAATAATGCTGAGACTTTGTTTGGGCTAGACGAAGATGATGTCAGGAGTCAACACTTTTGGAGCTTCGAAGAGACTGAGTTTATGTTACATGTGTTGCAAGACATGGATATCGTGGTTTAGTACTGTAATGTGACATTTTGAGTGCTAGAAAAACATGAGGGTGGATTTGTCAGAACAACTGAATATGTTTGGAAAGGACTGAAAGCTGCGTACTACAGAGCTAAAAAGCTGTGCTAGTGCAGAGTCATGGTTGTAATTGTGGTAAAATTTGATAGTGGCAGGACAGAATTATTTTTTAAGCTTTAAACTCCAATTCCCACAGTTCTTTCAGGATAATCAAAATAAGCATTTCCCCCGTGTAAACAGTTGTCAAATTATGGAATCATGTAAACGGCTTAATTGGACTACTGACTTGCAGTATTGGTAATAGTCACATAGTGAGTCATGTGTAAACATAGTAAACATAGCCAATAATGGAATAGCATGAGATATTCTTTCTTTACATTGTAGGCTACCACTATTTGGAATGTGTTGGACATAGCTGAACATCTTCTCTCAATAAAGCTTCTACGTAGCAGAAATGCCACCATAACATTTGGTTTTATCCAAAGCGCCTCACTGTACCATCAGTGTATGGATTTTTAGCATGGGAGGCCCCAGTGGGGAATGAGCCGCTAACCCTAACAGTATTTGTGTAATGCGCTGTAGAGGACCTCTGTGACCTCTGACCTCTACGAGCTGGAGAGGGCCTCCCTTTCAGGCCCCAGGGAACACAGCACACATTTCTCCTCCACTAGAAACCAGCCTTTAAAAAGTTAAGGTTAGACGTTTTAGACTGAACCAGAATTCTCAAGAAAATCAGGAACTTGTTTGGGCTACTGAGATCGATTGAGGTAGGTAAGTGTGGGTGAGTGTGGGAAACCATGATTTATACAAATGAGTGGGTTGAGGTAGCAGGTGAGAGTGGAGGATGGGGAGGTGGGCAGAGGCAGTGCTGAAAGGGGGAACAACATTTATTTTTCTAGCCTGCCTGGGTTACATAAAGAGTCTGGTTGCAAAATAAGATCCTCAAAATGTGACGCCTACGCTTAGAAAAGAGTTGACAGCAAAAATGAAAACACATTATGTCTGGTTTTTAGTCCTTGGTTAGCAACACAGAGCAGGACATCTATATTTTAGAGATAACCAATGATAAACTTCAGGATAAACTTTTTCTCACCAAATGGATGTATAGTGTTTTGGAATAGAGCCCGTATTGAGTTCAATAAAATCAGGGATGAACGTGACAGATTGTGCCATTGCCCTTCATTCTGCTCCCTGTGGTCTGCACCATGTGGCCCTACTTCCTGTCAGGCTTTGCATTCCAATACAGTGTAGCTGCACTCCTGGGATTTAACATGTGACCTCATCTAGCCCAAGCCCGTACCCTTCTCCAAGAGGAGCAGCAGAAGCCAAGTCTCCCTTTGTGCTGCTCTTATCTGCTCCCTTCTCTTCTAGACATTTTGTTGTGCATCAAGGTGATAGACAAAAGGCCTGACTGTCTATCTGTCTATCCTCTTCACTCACTTGACAATTCATTCTCTTCTTGACTCATCTGGTCTGTTCTATTCTAGCCTAATCTAGTCTACTTGATTCTATTAGACAAGTGTCCTTGTCTAGCTTCTCTGTGACTGAAGCACCAGGAGTCGTGTCGAGACTGTTTGACTGTTGATCCACAGCCATGAAGCTTTGTTCCCTCTGCTGCTGTCTTCCTGTCTGCGTTGAGGAGGCAGCAGGACAATGAGGATAGAGAGAAACACTAGATTCGGCTCCTCTCCCACCCTCTGCCCTCCGTCCACCTTCCAAAGGGTGGCAGGGTGTCACAGCGGTAACAGAGCCTGTCCCGTAACTGGTTGGTCACTGGTTTGATCCCGGGAGCAGCATCCTGTTGAATTGTTCTTGAGGAAGACTTTGAGTCTCTACATGCACTTTCAGTGTAAATCACTCTGCATAACAGCATTAGCTAAATGCCTCAAATATGAATGCAAATTTACAGCGTGGCTGTAAAGAGTGGGAGCTGCACGGTATTACTGAGCTAATGGGTTTGCTTAGTCTTTAGTCTTTATTGAGGCCGTGTTGCAAGCTACACTTAGATGGCTTAATTTGTGCTGTATTTTGTCACAGTTCTTGTCACCCTGTGTCTTACTTCATTGTGACATGTTATATTTGCATAGCTTTGCATTATGTCAGATTGCATTGCGTCAAGGTACTTTGCATTGCTTTGCATCGTGTTGTATCTGTTGTAAGTTAGATCTCATCTACCCCTATCAAGCTAACCATGGCATTAGCATGCCTGGCGAGCGCTGTAGCATTGCTGTAAGAAAGGCTTCATTTAACGGGCAACAGATCTACGCATTAGCTCTATTTTAGGACGGAAATATTGTGTTTAGGCCTGATGAAAAGAAGGCCGCTGAATAGAAGGCAGTAGCGGAGTTATTTCAGTATCTGAATGAAAAGTTCCCTGGTTCACTGGCAGTCACAGTGGAAATTGCCGTTAATGAGAAACATCATGGCATCATGGATGCTTTGCTAATGGCCCTTTATGAGTGAGTGCTTGTGTCTGTGTGTATGCATGCGCATGTATGTGCACGTGTGTTTATATATGGCTGTGTTTGGATGTCTTTTGAGAGAAAAACCAAGAGAGAGAAAAGGACGGAGAGAAAAAATGGAGAGAAAAAAAGAGAAAGCGAAAAGGATATAGGGAGGACACAGACATCAACTGTCACCCCCCGCATGAGAGGAAGTCAAAGTGCTTCACTCTGAATTATACACTTGTTTTTCCTTCTGTAGGTTTCACTTCTCCTGTTCTCTGACTCACATCGCTTCAGCCTTCACCCATCACACACTGGCTCACAAAGAGTCAGTGGACAATACAATCGCCGGGAATGAAAGGGTTCCTTTTCATGTCGGCATAGTTTAGATTATAAGACTCAATCGACATCAATCTTCTAAGTGATTCTAGGCAATCTTTGAAGAAATCGAAGTGTGAATGGAATGTAAGTGGACAAAATGGAAACAAATTTTACCGCCTTTACAAATACTTCACAAGAGAAAATGGTGTACAATGGTGTTCTACACAGCATGATATAAAACTAAAACTATGCCATAAAGGGAAAAAAATGAAAGAATAGATTGCCTTTAAAATGATGGTTGAAATGACAATTTTCTTTTTTTTGTGCTGTTTCTTTTGCAACAGAAGCCCGATGACAGTGAAGCTTAGTTTATAATGCAGTACAGTGAAGGGGAGCGAGGGTTGTAATGTAGACACTTGGCTCGGAGAGAGAGAGAGAGAGAGAGGGAGAGAGAGAGAGAGGGAGAGGGAGAGATCATACAATCACATGATGATTCTGAAACAAGGGTAGCTTTATAACAGTGGGATCCTCTCTAGCAACCAAAGGCTCCGCTCACTAAGTCATAGACCAACTCAATACACACACGCGCACGCACACACACACACACACACACACACACACACGCATATACAGGCTGTATTGTTTTTTACTGTGTTTTCTGAGTGAAACACACAGAAAACACACATAGAGAAACCTACATGAATATCAAACACACAATGCACACGCACAGAAACGCACACAGAAAAACACACACACACACATACACACACACCCTGTATATGTATGCTTGTCTCTGGGTAGGTGAGTTGGATAATCCCATGACTCGCCTGACCTCCTCCATACTCCCCGCCAGTAGTGACGCCTGATTGGCTGAGAGGCTGCACGGGGGAGGCGTCAGCCGCAGCAGCAGCAGCAATATGAATATTATATAACCTTGGCAGCTGAGAGGGGGAGGGGAAGCGGAAGGAGGAGGGGGAGTGAGAAACGAAAGAGGACGAGAGAGAGAGTTGGTGAGAGAGAAGGATATGATTAGAAAGAGAGGAAGTGAGAGGAGGGAAAGGCAGAAAGGGAGAAAGAGTACAGTACAGCAGTAAGGCTGAGCCATATTGACCAAAAGTCTCATGGCAATGCTTTTTTTCATTGTGAGTGCAATACGTTGAGACAGCTTTTTCTACATGATTTAGGCCTAGGATCCTCTCTTTTTTTAACATAATGAAGGATTTTCTCAGATGTTGAATTTGATTTGTGAGAAAAGCACCTTGTTTTGAAACAGCATTTCATTAAGAAAATGCAGCCTCTTGTGATTTACACTTGTTGATATTTAGATTTTGATTTGTTTCCTTTACCAATTCATAGGATCTGATGCAAGTATCCCTTGTGCTATATGTATATATATATATATATATATATATATATATATATATATGTATATGTATAGGGGAATGAGACAGACCCTATGTAGAAACATACAGAAGCGGTAATGTCATTATCATTGGGGTTATCAGGTTATCCAGTGGCCGCCTCCAGTCAGATGTTTCATTCAATTAGGCCCATGACACCTCCAGAGGGCCGTCCCAGAACCATCCTAACCCTGTGTAACAGTTATTCAACGCAGAATAGAAAATAATGTCAGCAGGGATAGTTGTTACCTGGCTTGGAATAACTTAACAATCAACATTTAACATTTTTACCCACCGAGTCTCTCTCAAGGCTTGTTAAGACTGAAATTGCCTGGTTCAGTCTACTCCACTGGGCATTAGCCACCGACTGGGCTGTGTAACCTATAGCCAGAGATAATAGCCAGGAATCCTGCTGTATAGGCAGATCTTGTGAATTATATTGCAGCATACATAGCAGATAAAATAGACAGATACAGGCACTGGCCATAAACTCTAAATGAACTCACCACAGGAAACAAGAACATGTTATTACCACTGATTACACCTCAAGTGCCCAGCTAACTATGTGCTGATAGATTGTTACAGTAGGTTTCAATGTACGGTTCTTAGATTCTTTACCATTGCAAATTATGCAATGTCAGGCAGGCGTATTTAATGCATAACGAATTCCTATAGAGGAAGACGGAAATATTTGGATCCTGCTTCCGCTCCTGTCGTTCTTGCAGCGTGTTCATGGTGAAATACGTGACACTTTGGCTGTCGGAAGTGTGAACAGAAGTGGAAGTGGAATCTGGATCGCTGCTTCCTCTATAGGCACTCGTTTCAGATAGATACATGAGCCTATCTGGAGAGACATACCGCTGCTGCCGCGTGAAAACCGACTACAAAAATGTCATGAAAATTTCAACTAAGAAAAACAGCCTTGTTTTTAGCTTGGTGACAATGCATTTTTGGAAGGTTTTCATAAGCCCAAGAGGTTGTAGAAGTTTCTCAACCCACACAGAGTGAGGTGTGATCTAGGGCTGCAGCTATCGATTATTTTAGTAATCGAGTATTCTACCGATTATTCCATCGATTAATCGAGTAATCGGATAAGAAATACTTTTGCTTTATTAAAGAGCAATAGTAAATATACAAAAGAGAAAAGCTGTCCGCACGAAGCTGTCCATACGACACTGTGATTTACTGAAAACGAGGTGAAATAATAATTATTATTGATATTTATTACTAGGCCTAAATATCATACAAGTTCATACGACTGGCTAATGTACATTTATTTACTATGTTGAAGGGTTGCCCTACACCTGCTGACCCTACTCACTGCAATCAAACTAAACTGAATATACCTGCTGTATTGGACTGGTGCATTTTAGGCTCCAATTGCTACTTACACCACCTGATATTTTGCTTTCTGGGGTATTTTATGCATCACTGTGAGGGGAGTAGGTGTGTGTGTGTGTGTGGGGTGTGTGTGTGTGTGTATGTGTGTGACTATCATAATAATAACATGAATGAAGCTCAGGCTTTCACAAATTGACTGCAGCATTTTATTTTCTGTGGTTATTTTCTTGAGCAAAACTTAGCTAACTTAGGGACATCATAACTAGCCACCATATTGATTTACGTTCTTAACTAGCCATTACATATAGCCATAATTAACGTGCATTCTTTACTAGCCTTCATCTCATCCCGTTTTAATATTAAGTGCTGACTCCGCCCACCCGGGCCAGTTTCGGCGTACGCCGGTAGCAATTACAAGTGGACCCTATCCTACAGTCCCTGCTCTCAGCGGAGGGAAGGAGCTACGCTGTGTGTGGGAAGCGCTGTGACCGTCAGACCTCTCTGGATTAGACAAGCAAGTAGAGAAAACCGGCATCAGCCGAACCAATTTATTGCCAAATGCTTTGGGATTCAACACATTAACATTGCTTCCCATGGTCAGAAAAAGTCGGCAGATTTGTCGCTAGTCGCTTTTGAGAAATAAAGTCGCCAGGGGGGTCTGAAAAGTCGCTAAGTCTAGCGACAAAGTCGCCAAGTTGGCAACACTGGATCCGAAACTTTGGACACTTTCTGTCGTTTTCTCTGGCCTGTCTCTTCTCTTCGCCCCTCGCTATTTTCTCTCTCTTTCTCCAGCGCGTTGTGCAACAGTAATAATCATCCGTGCGAAACACACTGAGCGTGTATATAGTTATATGGATTAAACGAAGCTTCGATGCAAAGAATTTGCATCGATGATTTTTAGTAATCAAGTTACTCGAGTTTCTTGAGGAATCGTTTCAGCCCTAGTGTGATCCTTCAGTGGAGTCACAAGGTTTTCACACGACAGCGATAAGAAATATGTCAATAATAAGACAAGTTTGAAACAACTCCGGGGCTGCAGTAGCTGTCTTAAAGTCGAGATGAAATTAAAAATGCCTTTTTAACCCTTTTAGATCACATCCCCGGTCATATTGTGCACCTATTTAACAATATATGCCAAAAAAAATACAAAAAATCAATTTCTTTGTATTCTTATATCAAAATTCAATCATGTTTTCTTCCTGTAAAACAAAATATGCCGTGTGCTTACGTAAGCATGCCTCAACCAATTTCAACCAATAACATCATGACATCCACCCATCAATCAATCTTCAACTTTTAGCGCACAGAGCTAAGATTCATTAGTTAGCTAGCTAGCAACAGCATGGTACTTCGGTGTGTCTTCGGGTGTTATGACACGCCCACTTTTCAACGTTCAAATCAAATTCCTCCCAACATTATGTCCCGCCTGTCTTTCCTGTTTCACTCGGAAATACGTCACGATACGGAAGTTAGATACTCTCGAAATTCCGTTTCATCTCGACTTTAAATTTCTGCTATGATATCCATTAGTTTCCATGTTCTGTGTCAAGCCTCAGCATTGTGAATGCTCCCTGATTCTGTATCTCTCTGCTGAAACAACTTCACTTTCCCACCACTCATGTCATGGTTTTCCACACTCCTACACACGGGTTTAAAAAAAGCATTGATCTTTGTAAAGACTAGCCTCTTATCGGTTCCCACTGTAGTCACTGGTGATTCCCCAGTGATACAACAGGGCAGCCAGTTCTGTTAGCCTCCTCCATACTGTAACCAGTATGGAGGGGGTTTGTTTGCTGTGGATTGTCACTAGTGCCAGACTGAGTTCTTCTTTCTTTCTTAAAGCCTCATCTCATGTAGTGTTGTGTCATTAAAAAATGGTTATTTATATATACTTTGTTGATTTGCAGTTTTCATAATTTTGTATAACTACTACTACTTTTTGAAGTAATATAAATATATCAAAAAGCTTCAAAGACTGTTACAAAGAGACATATGCATGAAATCAGTGAGGTCTGGTTTGATTTTGTTCTGATTTTAATCATATTTAAACAGATGGCATGTACAAGTAACAGATCCAAAGAAAATCAACCTCTTGCTCATTTGAAATGGGATTACATTCAACAACAATGGAATTACAAGGGAAATTGGAAAAACAAAAAATGTACCTTAGAAGCAATGTTGAATTCAAAGTATCGGAACCTGTGTTATTGAGGAAAATTCTGATTATTTATTAAAACTATTTCTGTAGAAGGAGCTCACTAAAGTTGGAGAGGATTGTGTTTTCTCAACAAAATCCCTCAGTCACATACATACTGTCTGTTACAGCAGGATCTGACTGAATTTGTCTTTGTTTGTAAGTCCTGGTGCCAGGTCCCTCCAGTGTTTCTGCTCTGTCTCCCTGCACGGACACACAAGTTCACACACACACACACACACACAGAAATGATTGTCGGTAGAAACAGAATTGCGAGGTAAGCGATCGGCAGCATGCTTCAGAGCATAAACACAGTCCAACATGCTCAGATCTGGTCAAACTTGCCTGTTTAAATCCACCATCTCTGCAATATTTCTCACACACACACACAGACACACACACACACACAAATGCATGTGCACACATACTGAGAGCAGTGTGGGTGGAGGTAGAGCAGATATGGTCAGTGAACTGCAAACCGTGTTTGGAGCTTTTTTGTAGAGCCTGGGTTATTCATACATTTTGTTAAAGTGCCTTCTGAAAGTATTGGTGAGGGTCTGCGAGTGTGTGTGTTTGCTGGATTCGGTTATCGTTTTTGAAACCGTGCGTGCTAACCATGTGCCAGCCTGTCTGTGTTTGTATGTTAATGAATTTCCCCAGTTATGTATATACAAGTTTGTGTGTTGATCACTGTATACAGTGTGGATTTGTTTGTGGTGTGACTGTGTTTATCAGTGCATTCAAGCCCTTTTCTGTGTGTGTGTGTGTGTGTGTGTGTGTGTGTGTGTAAGTGCGTGCACATGTTTATGGCACCGTGGTCCAGTATGGGGGCGTTCTTAATGAGGCTTGACTCTGTGCTGCGTGGCTCAGAGCCACACTGGTTTGCTAAGCAAGTGGGAGGAGCAAGAGAGTGAGAGCAAGAGAAGTGGGGGGGTATACATTTTAATTCAAACACCACCCTGTGGTCAATTTATAATACCAACATTTTCTTTTAAATTTAGTATACTGAAGAAAAAAAAAAAAAAAGGAAGAAAGTGAAAGTACTGAAAAAAACTACTGCAACTAACAATTATTTTCATTATTGTTTAATGTATTGATTCTTTTTTTGATCAATCATTCAGTCAATAAAATGTCAAAAATAATGACAAATGCCCATCACAAGTTACCAGAGCCCAAAGTGATTCTTAAAATTGCTTACTTAGTCTGACCAGCAGCCAAAATCATTATATAATGCTATGAAATGGAGAAAGCAAGCAAATCTTATAATTTGTGAAGCTGTAACCAACAAATGTTTGGCATTTTGACTTGGCAAATGACTTGACTAATTGATTAATCAGCTAATCGTTTCAGCACTGTACATATACTTGTTTCATACCTATCCTAACCCCATCGTGACCTTCCACCATACCAGCACTCTGTCTTGTTGGGCCCAAGAGAGCTGTTATAGACCAAAGACTGCCTGATAATTAGTGTTCACATTCACAACATCTTCACTTGTGTCCAGCCTTAGCTGACATCACATGGCAACTAATCAGAGGGCTGGAGAGGTGAGCACATAGCAGGACGCCATACTCATCATAACTGAGGTATAAATAAGGAGCCGTCCTATAAATACTCTACTACTCCCAGCCTGACGTTCCAAAGTTTAGGACTGGGACATATTAGAACGTGCCTGCCAAAAGTTGCAGGATAGCAGTGTTGCAGATAAAGTTTAATCAGTTTGTGCAGGTCCTGTTCAGACGGAACTGAATTATTTCATTTCAGCGTCACAATGATGTAATTATTATGTCTTAGGACAGTTTTGTGCGCCTTCGTGAATACTCACTAAAGAACAATCTGTCTCGCATCACCTAATCTGTGATGTATAGCTTACATAGAATTGTAAAACATGGTGAGGGTGACTGTAGCGATGTGATTTTCTTGGGGCAAGGGTTCATTTTTTGGTTAGGATATAGGACTTGGATGTAGAAGTTTGGACAATTTTTTGTGGGAAGCTGGGAAACCAAGAAACCTGTTATGATGAGTTTTTGTGTTTTTTTTTAAGTTTCAGGATGAGCCATATATACTTGTTTTCTCTGCTTGTCTCGTAGCTTTCCAGGTGCAAGGTTGAATTATTTCTTTATTGCTTGAATAAACTTGTATTACCTACAAAGAAGTTCACAAAGTTAGTCCTCTCTTGTGCATTAGTATGCTGTGGCATCACAAATAGAGTATTAGAGTATTTTCTCCCCTAATTTCTCATGTAATTATGTACTTTACGTACAGATAATGTCAGCCCCCTGCTCTCCCTTCCCTCTCTCTTTATGCCAGCTACTAAACAGCGCTTGTGAAAATTAAGGTGGCGTCACACTTTTGATCCTTTTGTAACTCATTTTGACACCGTCAACCTGTGTTGGGCTATGAGCTTGGCCAGTTCTGCCTAAAATCATGCCTAAAATTCTTTCACAGTCAATTACATGGAAATCTTCCAACATCCACCGCCTCTCTTCCCCCCTGTCCTCTGTCTGACTTCCATAAACAAGTGTCGTCTTTCCAATGACCATGAGGGACCGGCCTCTGTGAATTTAGGTCATGCTCATTCGGGTCGGGGAGGAGGGGAGGGGAGA
The DNA here is from genome assembly GCF_048128805.1 of Centroberyx gerrardi. NCBI lineage: Eukaryota > Metazoa > Chordata > Actinopteri > Beryciformes > Berycidae > Centroberyx > Centroberyx gerrardi. The sequence continues at coordinate 9,917,730 of NC_136007.1, read as the reverse complement.
GGGGGTGGGAGGTGGCTCACGGTCCGTGTGAGTCACGCTAACTCATGTAAATGCCTTTCTCTTGCCCCATCCTACAAACACACGGCCGAGCCTGGAAGCTTTAACTATGGAAAGGCCGTGCCGCTGCAGGACAATGGAAACAACCCTAGAGACATTAGTAGAGTGATGCTACAGAATCAGCTGTTGAGGTGACTTCAAGTATCCATAGGCCTTCGCTTCAAAGACATTAAAGAACCAGCCAGCCAACTCCCTTACATAAGGCCCATATAAGCCCCAGCTATTGTGTTGCCAAAACAAACGAGGCACGGAAGATTTAAGCCTTTCTAATGCCGTGAAATTCCTCTCGTGGATTACACAGCAATGTTTGTCTGAGTGTCTAACAAATGAGTCTAGATGCCTTTTTTTGCCTTGACACGCTCCTTAAACCTGACCTACTTCTAGTGTACATGTCAGTACTTTGCCTGCAGAAGATCTGACAAGATGATGTTAGTGCCTCGCTAAGCTTCATACTACAGTTCAGGCGTCTTGGTTATGTCTAACTATAGACAAGAGGGGATAATGACAACTGAGGATAAGTTTCAATCCTAACCGGTTTTAATGTGCATTACAACTCGGTTGGAAGCTTGGAGTGAGATTTAGAGCTTAGTCAGTTACTGCAGGGAAGAGTTGTGCCAGCCATAGGCTTTGATTTGCTTTATTTGTTGACTTAAAAAACACATTAAAAAAGAACAATAAACTCACTAAAATCAACAATAAAATCATCAAGGATATCACAGTAAAGTCAGAGACCTTTATCCGTTATGGTCCTCATGATGTAAAGATGGGAATGCAGGTTGGCAAACTGCATTCAACATTAGCAGTAACATAGAAACCATTAAATATTAATCTAATGTACAGTGCCAGAATTCCATTGTATGTTTCTGCTGATGAATGACCTTGTTGTGTTGTTCGGCTGGTTGCTAGTTGTTTACTTAGCAACCCAGATAAAGCTGCTAAGACCTTAAAACTAGACCAAGATAGAAAGCCTGCTGGATATGTGGACTTAAATAGCAGTTACGCAATAAATAGATGACCAGAGACCACTGAGAATTTTTTTACCCAGCGATTTTTTCTTTTATTTATGAAGATGTTTTGTGAAAGTTATGAGTTACCCAGGTGATTTTCTTATACTATAAACTTAAACCCCCACTATTCAGCCTGTCTTGAAATTGTAAAATAACTAAAACATTTACACATTTAGGTCAACCTTCTGATACTTACTGTACCTTTTCTCTCTCCTCTCCCTCTCTCTCTCTCTCTCTCTCTCTCTGTGTTCCAGCTCGTCAGCCAGAACAGGGGAGACGAGCGGTTCTGCAGTGCCAGGCCAGTCGAAGCCCAGCGGGCCGACCCATAAGATCTGTTTAGTGTGTTCGGACGAGGCTTCGGGGTGCCACTACGGGGTCGTCACCTGTGGCAGCTGCAAGGTCTTCTTCAAGAGGGCCGTAGAAGGTTGGTCCCACACACCTACTGACCTTTCTGTATCCACTCACTCACTCACTCACTCACTCACTCACTCACTCACTCACTCACTCACTCACTCGGTACAGACGAAGGGCCCCACAAAAGACAAGAATAGAACTAATGTAAACTTATTTTTAATCAATTTATTATTGAAAAACACCCATCTTTTTGCAATAAATTATTTCAATCTTGAGTCATGATCACCCCCTCTACTCAGTCAGGCTATAACGGGCTATTCTACTTCTAGTGCGATTTTTGCCACTTGACTTTAAGCTCATTTTCCTTGCTGCTGCATCCGTATCTGAGAGAGAAGTTAAAAAAATAAAATAAGCATAGCTACCCAAGTTTATATATAGAAAGGATGGATTAAAAAGTGAGAGAGTTGGGATTCGGGGCCCCCCATGCTTGCCTTTGCCTAGGGCCCCCAAATCACTAAGTCCGCCCCTGGTAAACACTGGACACTCAACTCACGTTTGATAGTATTTCTATAAATTTTTATTTTTGCTATAGGTTGAATATGCACCTTGCACTGTTTGGTGTGTGAGAGGACATGTTATGGAAAGTTAGAGAACAAGTTAGGCAACAAACAGACATGCGTTTCCTTTTAGATTTTTTTTTTTGTTAGCGCCCCATCATTTCGTAATGGATCGTGGCCGTATTTACACCAGGCCATAATCAGAGTCGCATATTCATGCCGGTGTATTCTTAATTAGGTGGCCACAACATTGTACATGTGCACCTAGTAGCAATGGTTAGCATCCATTAGCTCTGTACATTTTGTCCCAAAGATTCTTATTCATTTGAATTACATGAGATTAGCTGTTCAGCCTGTTGCACATCAGTGAAATGTCTTACTTCTGTCTCGTTTCTTAGGTTATGAAAAATAAGGTTTTTATTTCTCAAAATCCAAGGTTATGGAGGTACCGTAGGGTTGTTTTGGAAGCTTAGAAGGCACAATCCATGTACTTGCACTTTCATGGGTTTGAATCCTAGTTCTGACCTTTTGCATGCCGTCCTCTCTCTTTCTCTTGCCTTTCCTGTCTCTCTCCACTGCATGCTATGTCTCTAAGCAGAAATGCCTTAGAATAGTTTTAATAAACAACAAGGAGCTGCAGAAGATATAGCCTAGTCCTAAAATATTATTACCAAGTTCCTATTTCAATAATGGCTAATTTGTCTTATACAGGGATAGTACTATAGCTTGTAGGGGTAAGAAATCCATTGTTTGCTTTGCTTCACATTTACATTTGATATGTTTTGCTGAAAAGGCAACAAAAGTGAACTTCCTTTGGCCAGCATTGACTACCGTATCATCTGTGGCTGAGTGTGTATCAGGACGCTCGGCTTGAATATAATCGCCTCAGCAAAAGATGGGAGGAGCAGGAGTGCATCTGACAAACAACAAGTGATTAGTTTTGAAGGTCTCCATGCATTCCATCTCTCTCTGTTCTTCCCTGCCTCTAGCTGTTTCTATCTATTTCCCCTCTGTCTCTTTTCCTCTCTCTCTCTCTCTCTGTTCTGCAGTAAGTGTTAAAGGTGTGAGAGATTCCTGAACAGAAACAGAGAGCAGTAGTAGATTGCCAGGTAGCTGGCCTCAGATCTGACAAGCCCCTCCAGTTTTCGTCACTAGAAACTTAACTAGCGTCTTACCTACTATTAGTGACGTGCTGGTCAGCTTTATTTGGACCCACACCCCTCTGACACATTTTGAGAGCTGATGCAAACTCATGCAGCTTGGTGTCACACAGACAAAATGATCAGCTGCAACTGACCCAAATACCGAAATTATTAAAAACATTAAAATGGAAGCAGGCAGTATTTTAGGTGGCCTGACAAAAACTATAACAAGAGTTTTATCCTTGCCCAGCAGGTCAGCTGGAAGAGAAAAGGAGACCAACATTCATGTTAGCTTAGCCAGGATCGCTAGCAGGTTAGCTGACTAACCAAAAAGTATAGCTATTTTCAAAAAGCAGAACCTAAAATTTAGTGATTTCAATTGTAAACATTAATGTATATTTATTTTATCGGAAGTCTGCCTTTCCCAACTACAAAAGAGTTCCTGCTGCCCCACTTCATAGCCTTCATAGCCTATAGCCTAGCTTAGCAAGCTAAATAGCTAACAAGTTTAGTAATGAAAATAAAAAGTGACGCAAGCATGTCATTATCAAGTTTTAGCAGGCTTTCTGGAAAGCATGTTACTGTAATTGGATTACTATACTTTCTACTATTAAATTAAATCACTGACATGCCTAAGTTATAACTTCAACATATTTTGCAGATTTGATCAACCACTCTCATTTTGTTACTGACCCAAAACTGCCAGAACTGTATGAACAGAGCTGAACCACACTAGTCACTTAAATGTATGTCCCAGTTAGCAGGCAGTAGATGTCCTTTTCTCTGTTTTCATGTTCACTATCTCTCTCTTTCCTTCCCCTATACCTATACCCAGAGCAGCTAATGAAATCATTACACTCAGTCACTAAAATTATTATTAAAATCATTATTGTCAAGGTGAGGTGATGAAGTGTTCTCTAAGGGATTCCTGGATTTGTGCAACATTTTATGGCTGAAACATGGCTGGCGTCTGATGGAAGAATATCAATTTAATGAATAGACATCTGAAGACACTCTGTGGTCTTGTGTACACAGTATGGTTAGCGTTTATGGCTATTATTGTAATTATGTGCAAATAATATTAGTTTAGTTAGTATCATAAAACTTGGCCCTGAATTTGAATACAAAAATAACAGATATTAACACTTGAGTTGTTCTATGATTGTTCTCTGATTCTGTCATATAGGCCTATTATCTAGTGTATCAACTTTATTATTGTGTTGTGCTGGTGTAAATGACCACATAAGCGCTCAAATTAAAGTGTTAAGTAAGTTTCATTTTGAATAGAGCTGAGAGTTATATCTGTTATTTTTGTTTTTCTCCCCCTCTCCATTCTCCGGTCGTTGTCTCTATGGTGAAGGATGGAGAGCACGACAAAACACAGATGGTAAATAAATGCACCTTTAATAACAATAATAATAATAATGATGATGATGGTAATTCCTTCGCTTCTGCTTTACCCCATGTCCTTATATTCTTTCAGCACTGAAATATGACCAATCTACCTAGACACATATAGCCTCTCCTGCGATCTATTTGTTAATGCATGCATATGATTCTGATTTGGTAATTCAAATCAATGTAAATTGCCTTTCAATGATTTTGTGTTCTTCAATTCTTGCTTGGAATGTTCCTCCTCACCATCACCTGTCATTTCAGGCGGTAAATCCAATAATAACCACACCCTGTTTCTAATCAGGCCTTTTCTTTTGCACCTGATCCACATTAACCTGCTGTGATCTAAAGTTAAAAATCACCTCTTCACGTTATTTGCTTGTGCTGGGTTTTCTTTATGCATTCATGTACTGTTTGTGTCTGTGTGTTACTCTTTCTACTGATAAATGTAGTGAGGCTATGACCAGGTGCCTTCCAACCAATCCTGGTCCGTTTTTTCCAGGTCAACTACCTAACATTTTTCTCAGCTTCGGGATATCACAGAAAGTAGCTCAAATCAGTTCCTCTAGGATTTCAGACTTCTGTAAGTTATTGAAACAAAAATCTGTTTGGTTTTATGTTCTTCTGCAAAAATAAATAACTAAAATTGCAAAGTAATTTGCAATGTTTTTCTGTGATTACTGGCAGAAAAAAATGTGAGGATTGGGGAAAATGGCAAAGTGCTTTGACTGTCTGCAATAAAGAGACCTGTTTATTTAAATGATTTAATGGCTTGTATCGTTTAAAACTGAAGATTTGTCATAGTTGCAAGCCCTTGAAATACTTGTGAGGTTTGAGAAAAATAAAATCCCAGAGGGACAGCTAAATGGAGAGCTGAACATTTTTATTTCAATTTATAATTACTTACAAATATTTTTTAATACTAGTAAACCAAGAAGTGATTTTCTACAGAATGTTCTTCTTAATGCAGTCTTATTGTGACCTTGGACCGATAACTAACCAATTCAGATTGAAGCTTGATGTGGACCAGCAACACGATTTGTCAGAACCGTATATAGGACACCATGTGGGAGAAAAAAAAAAAAAAAAATTCCTCTCACCTATGTGATTGTCCAAAACATTGCATGCAGCCGCGCTGCAGAGAGCATGACACCTGCTGTGTTAGCTGTTGCTAAATCAACACTACAGAAAATACGTTCACCTCTGCTACCCATCACCACACAGAGCTTGGGAGGGCTAAGTCTAGACTTGCTAGTTGTAACACAAACAAATAGTGGCAGAGGTGCCACAGTATCATATGGTCATATTGTTATGACCATATGATACTGTGAGAATACTAGCATTGCCCTGAAGCAACTCTACAGGAGTCCTGCCGCTGATAGCTCATGACCAGCAGCAGCTCATTCCAGTACTGTAATATAGCTAACTATTTCATTTCAGCTGTCATACTACAGAAATCATGCAAGTGATAGCCAACAGTGTGATCTCCAGGACCTATAATAGTACTAGGTAGAGACCTTTGACCACAGATAAGTCAGAAAATCAGGATTGAGCAATGCAGAACTCATGCTAGTGTTAGACAGGAACCCAGCAGCAGCACACCTGAAGCCTCGCCAGCCGGTGCTGGCGGGCGCTGCCAGGCCCTCGTTAGCAGATCAGGCCAGGATTAGAGAGAGAGGATATCAGTGGGATTCAGCTGGCACTTTTGATGCCACAGATGGCTGTTTACGCTGTTGTTTGCTATGGCTTCCTTTGATAGCAGTGATGGCTGCAACTGGCAGCCCCCAGGCCGCTATCTTGTTGTCGCACCCCATAAATGGGCCCCACAGATTAATTTCCAGGCTCTATGTGGAATAATACAGTAGTTGCCAGTGCATAAACTGATTCTGCCTGTGATTTTGGCAAATTTGTAGAGTAATACAATAATAATGATAATAATAATAATAATTATATAGGAATCAAGACATGTTTTGGCTGTTTTGCCTGCCTAAATGTGCAACTATAAACCTCTCTATCAATCTAAAACTGAGTACTGAAACTTTAAGGCAGGCTTGAGTATTAGTATTCTTAAACGTTCATGTTTTTAAAGCAGCTGTTTAACAGTTGGTAAGTGGTACATACACCAGTCTTCTCTGTCATCATGAATAGTAGACTAAATGGTAGGCATAATGTGACAAAACCCCCCGAAGCTCATTAATCACTGGTCCCATGTGTATGCATGTGATCTGAGCATTAAGTAACTAATAATATTGCTTTTTACAATTATATTACACCATACTATACAGTGTTTAGTGTGGCTTTTATAGGTTTTATGGGTGTGTTAGTATTCACTCCCTTGTTTTGGTACATAAAGTGTGGGAAAACATACAGAAATAACAGAAACACCACATCAATAAGGACTTTAAATATGAACCAACTAAATCACAATTACAAAGGCAGCTACATAGGCGAGACATATTAAGTTGAATGAAAATTGGCAGTATATGTCAGCTTTAAAAGCCACTAATTGGCACTTTTATGTTTTCTAAGCAACATGAGGCAACTATAGTGTCAAATAGTTGGTGCCCAAATTTTAGGTGCATCGGTCACAAAAGCTGCAAAACTGAAAATTATGGACAAACTACATCAGCAAAGGGAAACGGCGGTTGCAAGTCAAAGCTCACCGACAGACATAGATGGACACAAGAATCGTTTCTTATCATCACAAAACTATGGCTTCTAAAATTACACAGAAGTGAACAAGCACCTGTGACACGGTCTCAACAAAACCTGTGGCTGGCATTTATGTCAGGGCTGCCGTTCAGAAACCGCTCGTATCCAAGGCCAATGCACAAAGACGCATAACCTGGTGTAAGGAGCACACAACCTGGAACAGAAAAACGTAATATAGTGTCCTACTGTATATCTGGACGGCTTTATGTCTGGAGAAAGCCACCAGACGCCTTCAACACACAATGCCTGCTACTAACTATTATCTATTAAGCATGGTGGTGGATCTGGAATGTATGGGCAATCTCGTGGGAGTCATTAGGTCTGATGATTGCTCTGCATGGTTGTATAATCGCCTAGAACTACATGCATGATATGGTGCAAACACATGAGATGATAATGACCCTCGACACACCGCATAACACATAGTTCAGGATTGGTATGACACCATTGCCAGCAGGATTGAGGCCGCTCTAAAGGCAAAGGCTGGCCTTAGTCTTTATTAGGCACTTGATATTCATATATTGTTCAGTGTCTCTGCTATTCTGTCCACCCCTCCTGTAGGATGTACAGTAGTGATATAGGAAAACATATTGCACAGTGTTATTTTGGCATTTTAAGGCACCAACAGTATAATTGAATGCCCTTTAGTTCAAAAAGCTGCATCAAACACAGTGAATCCCACAGGCCTGTGATATTTCAAAGATCAGAGATAACAGTGTTTTATGGTCCCAAAGGACATTTTGTGGAGGCTCTATTCACTGTGTGATAGTTAAGAGGGCCTTTCTCAGCCACTGTCATTTTCATTTTACAGTCAAGCAGGATCCTCTCAGTGTGTATGTAGGCTAAATTAAGGTTTGATGTAGGAGTATAGGGAGATGAAGTCAACATTATGTCTAGTGTGATTCTCTTAGCATTACATTCTAAATGTTGATGCCAAGTTGTAAGAACAACCTACATGGAAAGACTGCACATGAAACAGTCTCAGGGTTATAAATCCATATGCTCATTTATGGCATCAGCTGCTTATGCCAGTCCTGGCAATGTAAAAGCTATGGGGATCTGCTCTATAATGGGTAGTGCTATTATACCAGAGGTGGCTAATGAGCTAGCCTTCCACTTTATCTCCTCATATCTAATTGATGGTGGGAAGAGTATATTATAATTTAGTCATCCAGTCATCCAGAAGAGGCTGGTGCTCTGGTTCATAGTGACTATATGGAATCCGGTAATTGGAAATAACTTAAAATAAAATGCGAAGACCTATAAATGGTTAGAAGTAAGTGGCAACTTGGATCAAGTGTACTGTAAGTGCAGGTAGAGGAGTAGGTTTAGGAGAGGATGAGGGCATGGTGTGACCTGAAGAAATGTATTTTGTGTCTATGAAAAAAGATGGGGAGTGACTCCAAACTGAGGTAGAACAGTAGGCCTGGACAGTAGGCAGAAGGATGTAGACCTGATGGAAGTATCAAGGGTTTAGTAGCTGTAGAGCAATGGTCTATTCCACTTTACATGTATGGGAAAACACAAAAAATCATGCGAAAGTTTGAAAAGCTCTACAAATTGATCGTTCCTGAGATAGACTGTGTTACATTCACATTTTAAGCATTTAGCTGATGCTCTTATGTAGGGGTGCACCAATCGAGTGGCTACCGATCATACTCGGCTGCTAAATGTTTTAAATACGTCATCAGTGATCAGCCGATCTCTGTCTCAACTGTCCGATCAAAAAGTTGAAATCGCAGGATCAGGAAAGCGGTCAAACGTATGACGTAAAAAGCCTATTTGAGGCAGTCAGCAGAACGTTGGTGGCGTTGGCATGTTGTCCATCTGGCAATGACAGTTCATTTCTGCCGAGTTTTGAATTTCATAGCCTATGATCATAGATTAGAACCAGTTTAACATATTGGACAGAAGGCAGAGCCTATGCTGCTGCAATGAAAAACCTTTCATGTGCCACCAGCGGCAATAGGTGAGTAAGCACCTGCCATCAAGCACACAATAACAATAATCACTATGTTTGGATAACCCTAACCTGTGATGGATGGCCATGATATGTCATGCAGCCATAAGAACAATTTGTTAAACACAGTGGTATATTCGAATTTTACTGTTCATACTTGCTGTGCACTTTTACATGATTTGCCATTGTTAGTAGAAAGTCTTGGTAAAATGTATCATTTAAATTGGCTATTGGGTCGGTGATCGGTCGATCACACTGTTAAAAAATCGGCAATCTGAATCGGCCCCAGAAAACCTGATTGGTGCATCCATACTCTTATCCAGAGTGACTTACAATATTAATATTATTACCCTATTGTCAAAGGTGTAAGACAATGAGTGATACATCTGCAATGTTTAAAATTTGAGGTTTTTATGAGTTGGATGGGGAAAGTATATGCAAAGTAGCCTAAACTGGCATCATGGATCTAGATTATGTGTAATATGAGGAGGGCTACTGTAATTTGGGCTGAAACTAATTTAATAACAGATTCAATTTCATAATTTTTGGTCTGCAAAAAAACCCAACTAATTTTCAAAGCGGTGCATTGCATTATCAAATTGGGATTTTTCAGTTCTACCTACTCACTGAATTTAAAGCAGTCCGAGGCCAGTAGCATCAGCCTGATGGGAGCAGTAACAGTAACTGAAGGATGTGGTGAAACCAATAGAAATAATTTGCCATGACGATGGTGATTTATGGTAATCGCTTTCTCAATCGCTGCCTTTGTGCTGTTTTCCACTGCATTGCATGATCAGAGCATCAGATATAAGGTACTTTGGCCGGTTAGGTGGTGACTCATCTGGCACATGAGAGGAGATTCTGGTTAATCATGGCATCATGGCATGACTTTATTACATAGAATAATGCTTTGTCATAGTTGAACTTTCAGGTGACCTTTCGGAGCCTTTCAGAACAAAAAAAGAGCGTGTGAGATGATTTAATGACAGTTTGCTGGCCTGCTTGGCATGACATTACAGGACTTCCCCTTATTAATTCTGTCTATTAGGCTGATAATGTCTGAGACTGAACTCAAAAGGATGTGTTGATGCAGGAAAGATTAGATTCATATGACTCTCCTCAGGCTCCCTCATACAAGAGCTGCCTTTTTCTCCTCAGTGATTAAGCCTAGTATAGCCACAGCACTAAAAGCAGGACACTGTAATGTTGCACTGCAGCCTAGGCTACACTGTTATTCACCTTAACTGGCAGTTTACATGACATGTGATAGATCTTGCAAGTGGTTTTAAGATGAAGGATTTTTAGCTGCTTATCCGACTGATCACTAATCAAGCCCTCTCTTAAGACATGGAAACAACTTTTTTTTTTTTGTTTGTTGGTTTTTGAGAAACTGACACATCCTCATGTTAGTATTTGTGTGCAATGCCACAGTGCAACTCAGTTTTCTCCAAATTACACGCAAACTATTCCCCAAATGACATGTAAGCTATTCTGTATGCTTTACAGTAAGAGTAAGTACTCTATGATAAAATATGTGCAGGCTTCAGGAAGTGGAGGTATCAACACTAGAAGGATGTTAGAGGTTTTCCAGGTTTACCTTGGAATCAACAGGTGGTTACTGTGGTCACAATACATACTGCTCAGGCTAATCCTTCTCAAACCTTCTTAGCTTGCTAATAACTCTCCCTTTTCTTCTCCTTCATCCTCTCCTCCCTACAGGACAGCACAACTACCTGTGTGCAGGGAGAAACGACTGCATCATTGATAAGATCCGCAGGAAGAACTGTCCGGCCTGCCGCTTCAGGAAATGTCTTCAAGCCGGAATGAACCTGGAAGGTAAACAGTGGCACCGATTCAACCTGGTGTCAAATCACTATTTGAGATGTGAATTATTTTTGAAGTATTGGTTGATCTCGTCTGGCGTAATGGAATCAAATGAGTTGCCCATCTTCCACTCAAGGCAGTTGAAGGAAGATGGGCAATTGATGGGGATTCAAACAAATTAAAGGACTTCAATTAATAGTAAACCACGTCTGCAGCCATTATATACTGGATTCCAACTAATGTTGTGAGACACTGCCAGCCATCACATTGAAACTCTTATTCCCACTTGATTAGCTCGATGACATGCCCAATCTCAGATCAAGTCATCAGTGCCTCCTGGCTCCTGAAGTTGGTGTTAGTATCAGCTTAACGTAAAGCTTCCTCCTCCTTAACCTTGTGTTCCAAACTAGTTCTACTAATAATCCTACTATTGGCTCCTGCGAATTTTGGCTGATTCTCTGCCTTGCCACTCTGTGCTGTGTTACCCCTTTCAAAATCCTCCTACAACGCGCAACAACAACAACAACAACAACAACAACAACAACAACAACAACAAAGCTAGCCGTCCAGCTAACAGCAGAACATTAACAGAAGAACGCTAACAGGTTTATGATGGAAATAGATTGTGTTTGTTTCCTGCGTCAGTAAAACTGATGCCACAGAGGCGACAAACTTCTACTTTCTCAGCAGGAGTTTATCTCCATTGCTGACTTGCCTGCACACTACCATCAGTGCAGGTCAGGACTCTTCTCAGGTGTGCATGCTAGTTCCACAACAGCATTTCTCTCCCTGACACTATATTGGAAGTCACCGTCTCCGTGTCATGGGCTCAGCGCCGCCCAGGATGATGGTGATTGGTTGCTTGGTAATCAATCAACCCCAACTGTTTTTTTTTGTTTTTTTTTGCACTATCCAAGCTCAAAAATGGGTTCTGCCAGACCATTCTTCTGCTGGCTAAGCGAGATTAGTAGATCAACAGCAATCAGTCACTCATCAGTGTGTGTACGTGCGTGTTTGCATGTGAGTGTGTATGTGTGTGTATACATTTGCGTGTGTGTGTGGTGTTCTGTACACGTGTATGGGTATGCGTGACAGATGGAATGAGAGAGAGAGAGAGAGAGAGAGAGAGAGTGAGACATACACTCACGCGCTCACACGCACATACATTCATACACAATCCAGTGCCAAGTCCAAGTCCACAGCCTTGGATCAGGTAACAAGACAAACCAGCAAGGTCTGGACAGAGTGCACGATCGACAGTGAAGTGTGTGTCGAGGTAAAAGTGAATGGACACAGGCTGCAACAGGTGAAGCACTCTGGCTGCTGAAGGCCTTGGTGTTTTTTGTGGACAGGTCCTTGTGTTCATTCACCTGATGCTCCCTTTGGGCCATGAAATTGCAATGATTGGTTTGTACAAATCAGTGTGTTGAGTGAGATCAGAGATAGAAACAGTGCTGTGTGTGTGTGTGTGTGTGTGTGTGTGTGTGTGTGTGTGAGAGTGTGTGTCAGAGAGAGAGAGAGAGGTGTGAGCGAGAGTAGTTTCTGCACTCTGTGTGTGTGTGTGTGTGTGTGTGCGCGAGTGTGTGTGGAAGAGAGTGATTTGATGGACGTCAGTGCATCAGCAGACAAACTACCCCAGACTCCCACCAGAAAGGCTCTTAGTTGCCATAGAAACGCCAGGAGAGGAAATTAAAAAGGTAGAGAGTAGGGAAAAAACATGTTTTTTCATGGTAACCTCTCAACCCCTGACATGTTTTGCACATTTAGCCACAGAAAATGTTGAAAAGATGCCCAGAGAATCCGTACAGGGTAAAACAGGATATATGCTGTTGTCGTTGCTGTTTTTACACAAATGTGTTCTTTTCTAAAGAACGCACCAAAAAAAAATAAAAAATAAAAATGTTGTGAAATCTTTGCTCGGTGTCATACTGCTTCATAGAAAACTAAAGACTCGATTGCTTAATGCTGGATACAAACCAGGCTGTTGTGTTCTGGCGATACTCTGGTGCTTTGAGTTCATGGGGTGCAAACTGGGTGCAAAATGCGTGACATTCATTTCAGTCTTGTTGTTGCCTTTCTTCTCCTGTTTATTACTAATCAAGTAATTCACTGATTAATAAATTCATCCAGTTGTTTTAATCACAGGTCTGCCCCTTTTGATTTTCACACCAGCGTTAAAATGTTGCTCTAAGTGTATCCACGTATTAATCTAATCTCTGTGAACTGTTTTCTACTTGGATCTTTTACTTTGCACCTGTGTTATTGATGATACATGAATATTTTAGGTAAAAAGGAATAGATCGTTTTTACTTACACTGTCTGGGCGCTGCTGTTTTGACTGTTTTAAAGTCCCCATGAATTGAACTCCCATTACTTTTACTTCTTGGAAAACATGGTGACGTAAATATAAATTTCTAACCAATAAAACCATCAGATTTTTGAACAGTCCCGCCCCTCCGCACCCCTCCCATCAAATAAAATTGCCTTTCTCTCCCTGACTCATATTCCATTGGTTTAGACTTTTGAATGATCCCTCACTGTATTATGCCCCGCCCCGACATCCTGTTTCAACAGGAAATATATCAAATCAAGGGAGTCAAAATGCCATTTCATGGGGTCTTTAAGCTTTTTCAGCTGCTGTACATAGAATATGCTCTGGATAGGAGGGTTAGGCTCTTGTTTCACGTCCCTCTCCTTCCCTCTGTCCCGTCCCACCAGCGAGGAAAAACAAGAAGCTGATCAAGATGAAAGTGCAGCAGTCGTCCGCGCCGTCGGAGCCCGGCGGCAGCATGCCTCTCCCGGTCATCCCCAAGTCCATGCCGCAGCTGGTGCCCACCATGCTGTCTCTGCTCAAGGCCATCGAGCCGGAGATCATCTACTCGGGCTACGACAGCACGCTGCCCGACACCTCGTCGCGACTCATGACCACTCTCAACAGGCTGGGCGGACAGCAGGTCATCTCCGCAGTGAAGTGGGCCAAGTCGCTGCCAGGTAAAGACACGCTCTTTAACGTTTGTTCAGCATCTTTGGTTTGGTTTAGATGCGTACAACTGGCCAAGCAAGGCACATCACGGACAGGGAAAAGGTTTGTCCGGTTTGTAATTGAGACCTAAAGCATATGTAGTGAAGTGGGCCAAGTCACCGATGGGTAAATAGGACACCCATGTTTGCCAGTTTTGGCGCATGCAGCTGGTCAAGCAAGGTAAATCACTTTTAGGTAAAACAAGGGACAGTTTCTTTGCTTTAGAGATCCATAATAAGGAGGTTTAAGTCACCGCTTGCTAATGAGGGACAATTTGGTTAAAGGAAAACCTTAACATTTGCAATTTTACTTTATTTTTCTTCATCAGACACATGCTACGTAATGCAAAAATGGTTTCTACTTTTGCCCTTCAGTTTCCCTAACATTGGCTTGTCAGCGTTGGTAGCATTCCTCACTGAAAGTCAAGTATATTGCTAGCCAGAAGTTAACTAGCGAAACAATGTCAAATATTTGACAAGTGTCTGGTGAAGAAATGTAACTAACCATAATCCAATTCATGTCAGTGTGTTCTTTGAAGTTTTCTGGTATGTAGCAAGTGAAGTGAGTCACATTTGGAGAATTGGTCAATGGACTATCTTAATCTGTCCAGTGGTGGCCATTATAGAAGTCCCTCTGTATGCCTTTATGCTGCAATGTTACACAGTAAAATCTAATCTGTATACTGTAAAACAAAACTACCTCTCAGCCAACTAGTCACCAGCTTCTTTGTAACTTCACACTGCAACAAAGAGAGCAAAACTTTAATTTTGCAAATGATTCCTCTTGGCAATGCACAAAAGTAGTTCAGCAAGCATGGAATAAAAAGCGCAACTTCTATAATGGCTTAATCTGTAGTTACAGACTGAAGAGGAGGATAATTGCGGCTGATACAGGAACAATTCACTTTAGAAACCCAGCCTTTCCAAAGTACTTGAAATCTTGTCAGGTCACGACCAAGGTTAATGTCTTTTTAGCTGTGCAAATGAAGTGATATTCCTCTAATCTAATGAAAAGCATTTTCTTTTTCAAGCTAATTTTCTTACAATGAGCAGCAATTGCCCTTCTTCATCTGACAGATAATCAAGTCAGTGGATTTATTATCAGTGTCATTGACTTAGAAATAGTTGCGAGAGAGAGCCTATTTTGGATTATTGCATACGACACTATCACATTGCCATAGTTCATATGTGTTGAAGATGCGACTTTTTGGACTAGGTTTTCAAAATCGAAGCAAGTCAGTGACTCATTTACTGTCTGTATAATGTCTCAATTCCATTATACAGCACCTGCAGTGTTATAGTACTGGTGTCAGATTGCACATGAACTCATTTGAGGGCATTGGTGCTACCAAATTAAAATGTTCTACTATGTGAAATATTACTTTGATAGAATGGTTTTGTTCTCAAAGGTACACAAAATGTCTATTATACTGAAAAGTATTGCTTCTGGGGAATTATGTTAATCGTAAAATGTTTCCCTGAAAACTTGTCATGTTATCCCTGGTACTAATCACAACATACTAATGTTATCAATCACATGGGAATAGAACTACATGCAAAAATCAAAACTGGAATAGATAGGTTTCCTGTGTGTGATGTAGTGAATTCTGAGCCAAATCATTTGAATTGCATTATTTCAAAAGTAGTGGACAGTTCACAGTACAGGATTTCTTCAAATAAGGGATATACTTGTTTCTTACAATTGTGTTAAATGGCTTAAATCCATGTGTTGAAGTCCCAAGTGAAAAGGTAATTGCTGGGTCTGTAGGCTACCTAATATCCTTTCCGCGGATATGGAAACAAAAGAGTTTGGAATTTGAACCACCCATACTAGTTTCTAATCATGAGAAAGGAGGCACATGATGTGGTAATCGCCCCAAGTATTCGCCCGGAGCCTGTGTGCCCTCATTTCTCCTCTGAGGTGGGCCAACACTACACGACTTCTCGCACTAATCGTTGCTGTTGTTCACACCAGCGCTTTAAGATTGGGTTTCTCTGAGAAAAGCTCCCGGCAAAACAATGACATTAGCCTTTTACCCTGATTTTCAAACTTTGTGCTTGTGACAGTATTATGAGAGACAAATCTGATCAAAATCTTGTAGTGTGTGCATTGTTCATAGCTGGCAGCTTGCCAAGGAGATAGTGAAGGGAGGCTCTTAGGGAGGGTCTTACATAACGGAGTCATGGTTTAAAACAAATATAATGTGAAAGGACGTTTTATGTGCACTTCCACTCTTGAAGTCTCAGCAAAGTGGAAACGATTGAACTGCAATTTAAGTCCAATTTGAACATCGACTTAACTAGATCCTTTTTTTTTTTTTTTTTGTCCTGTTAGTCTGCTTTGTGTAAGCTGGCTTGATAATTATGTGTTAATAATGGAATATGGATTGAGTGCTTATTACTTTCTCATTTTTACTTTTGTTCATTAGCATTCCTCTTACCCAGCCAAGCTTGCTGCACGCATCTCTCTGAACTTAAGTTCAGCAGTTTAAAAATATTTAAAGAATGGAAATAGTTTCACATGCTACATAATATGCAGTGACCCTCATAAGTCAACCGAGCTCCATAAAAAGGCTTAATCTCAGCATTCTGACAGAAAGAAAATGTGCAGCTGTCATAGAATCATGAAACTATTTATGACTTTGACTAATAATCTTTTAAGAATAATCTAATATATTTTCAAATGTAATAATTCAGGGGTTTTTTTGGTTTCATGTTATTAGCTGGTCATTTTAATTACGTTTAGTTGTGTGTGTGTGTGTGTGTGTGTGTGTGTGTGTGTCTGCCTGTCTATGTGCTTGTTTCTATGTATGTTTTATGTCCGTCTGCTCACCCATTCCTGTCTGTCTGGCTTTGTGTGTGTGTGTGTGTGTGTGTGTGTGTGTGTGTGTGTGTGAACGTACCTAATCTGACCTTCTCAGGCTTCCGTAACCTGCACCTGGATGACCAGATGACGCTGCTGCAGTGCTCCTGGCTCTTCCTGATGTCCTTCAGTCTGGGCTGGCGGTCCTATGAGCAGTGTAACGGCAGCATGCTCTGCTTCGCCCCCGACCTCGTCATCAACGAGTACGTACCACAGCCTACCGGCTGCTCTATATGTATTCTTTCTTTCTTCTATTTAGGCCGACATTTAGTCAATGGGTTTGTGTAGCGTTTCTTCGTTTTATTATATCAGTCTCACTTCATCACTTGGCTTGCACAGTCACTCATCCATCTATTCATGACTAAGCTAGACAAGAAGAGTAGAAGTCATATATTTTATCATAAGCTGCCTAAACGCAGAGCACCGATATTATGAATTTGGCAAGTTTTGATGTGGCTTCAGTTTGTGTGTTAAGATGATGTAGAGATTCACTTTATTTGTCACTTGTGTCATTGTCTTCAAAAGGGGGTTAAAATGATTTCTGGCCTGACCCACCTTCCACCTCTCCACCTGGTTAAAGTGATGTTGACCTTTGTTAGTACCTTGGGTTGTGTAGCTTCCTGGCCATGATATAACCCCAAAATTGGCGATTCTCTGTTATCTGTTGCTCCAGTAGAGGCGATTGGAGAATTGTGTTTTTTTCTCTCTCCATTCACTGCCATTAAATGGCAAAATAGGTCTCAAAATCACACTTTTAGGACATAAACGAACATGAACAAAGCAGATTCTGACAATATATAAAAAAAAATAGTACTGTAACATACTGTAACTCCGAAATCAGGAAGAATGTTGGTGTTACACATGTTCAAACTGAAAAGTAAAGACAGCAATTCACTTAACCACACATGAGCGACAGTACTAGCTTTTTTACGTAAAAAAAACTTTTAAAAAAAATTGTCTTGATCTGGAGTCAAGGTATTACAAATATCATGGTACAGTAAACACTGAGAAGAGCGCAACCTTTCATCAACTGTACACCGATGCTCTATCTACTTTGTGGCCATGTGTCCCATAAGCTACTAAAACTAGTGGTTTGTTTTTCGGTGTTGGGATGATAAACGGTAACAAGAGCATTAGTAGTTGTAATAGTAGTCGCTGTGGTAGTAGTAGTGCTTTATTGAGCCCACAGTGGGGAAAAATCCCGATGTAATACACAGAACAAAGCACAACCAGGACGGGACATTATTCACACAGACAGAGCAGAATGCATCGGTAACATACCAAACCTGCAGTAAATAGCTATCAGTGCGTGTACGCTACTAGACGGATGGCTCAGGTACGACTCCAGCACCTTCATTAGAAAGCCTCATTACACCAGGAACCACCGGCTGTAGAAATTGATCGTGCTGAAAAGCATTGCTCCTTACCGCAGGCGTTTTAAGCAGAGTCCCCAGAGTGAGCTGGAGGAGGCAGAGGCTCATCCGTCATGAACTAGGCATTAGTGCGGTTCCCAGCTATTTGAACACACATTTTAAATACCAACCCAACATCCCACCATCAGAGAGAAATGATACTGCTGTTTTATCTCATCCGTCTTCGTCTGTTTTTACTCGTCAAACCAACTCAATACTTTGGTGTCCCACAACAGGCGTTTCCTTTTAGCCAGTAGATGCTTTGGGGAGGCGCTGGGCATTGCTCTTGTTCTTAAGTGACTATTGAAAAGTTGTGTGAAGCGTGGCGCTCTTTTGTCAAGTTTGAGTATAAAAAAATAAAAAATAAAAAAAAACCACGCTGAACTCTCAGCGCTGACAGGACAGAAACATCCTCTCCGTTGAAAATAAGGAGAAAACGAGTCCTGTGCAGTGAGGAGTCGTTCCCAACGGGCACGCAACCTCGGAGTGGGGGAAAAAATAGATATGAAAGGTGAAGAGGTCACTGCCAATAGCGCTGCGGTTTGACGGAATGGACAGACGGCTCTGAAACCCGAGGCTGTCTGGAGAAAGTGCTGTATTGATTTTAGCGGTAGAAAGTAATGTGGGCTGTGTGTCGGTGGAAGTGAGGTGTGAAAGCCCATCAGGACTGATTTCACAGCCCGGTCTGCTCCTGCTGGGCCGTAGCACTCCACCGCCACGGCTGTTTATTGAGAACTGAATAACAGGAAGAGTGAATGAGTTTTCAGTTTAATCAGCATGTCTCTATCTCTCTCTCTCTTCTTCCTCCCCTCCCTCCTGCTCCTCCTCTCTTGATTTCTCGCTTCCTGCCCCCTTCTCTCCCTCTATCTCTCTCTCTTTCTACTCCTTTCCTCTCCATTTGTTCCCTTCCTCCCCCTTCCTTCACTCCCTCCTTGCCCCCCCCCAATCTCTCCTAATTCCTTTTCTCCCTCCCTCTCCTCTTCCCTCCCTCCCTCCCTCCAGAGAGCGTATGAAGCTGCCCTTCATGACTGACCAGTGCGAGCAGATGCTGAAGATCTCTAATGAGTTCGTCAGACTGCAGGTGTCCTATGATGAGTACCTGTGTATGAAGGTCCTGCTGCTGCTCAGCACAGGTAATGGAAAACGCCAAAACACGCCGCTGCGACAAATCACAGCGGCGTTTTTCAAACTTTTATGCCTCGCAATTATTCTGGGATTAAAATGGATCCGGAAATTACTTTTTTGTGCTGTTTCCTACAGTATGTTATGCTGCCAAAGCCTTTGCAAGTATATTCAGCCTTGCATTGTAAGGTAGTCTAAATACATCACAGGTGGGTAGTAGATTATGAGTGTAAAAACCAATCTTTGTAGCCTGGATGGCTCCAAAAGTCAAGTTTTGCTTGAAAATGTTTGGAAACCCCTGTACAATAACAATGCAATAACGTACAATAAACTAAATTTTTCGCTGCACCACACTACACTATAATTGAGGAGTCTGCTGCTCCAAACATGCACTCAATCAAAACTATCATTATATTTCTCTGTAGTTGAATTATGAGGAAATGATAAAGCAACTAAAAGCTTATATCCTGTGTTCTGTGTACATACTGCTGAGATGCTGGAAGAAAAAAAGAGATTTATAAATAGATGTATCAGAGAGTCTAGATCTGCAGTTAGGAACAGCATTTGTAAACTTAGTATTACTTTATCTTGTGTGTGTGGTGCCGGGTGGCTGTTTGAGTTGTGTGAGTACTGCAGAAAATCAATGAAGAGTTATAGTTTCATATAGTGTGTCCTCAAAGGAAAAATCCACCCTAAAATTGTTTAAAAGAAAAACAACAGCTTTTGACGATGTACTTTGGGTTCATTTTGTTGTTTGCTGCCGTATTTCTGTTATTTTTGTGGATAACTGACCAAACATAGGGTGTGACGTCACATCTAGATATTTCTAGCACAGCTACAGTGAAATTTAATAGGAGGAAAGTTTTCATTGATCTAAAATATTAACGGTAAACTTCAAGTTTTGGTGTCAGTCTTGCTTTTTTTACTCACCATTTTGCACTTACGTTCAACAATCACACAGAAGAAGAGAAGAAATGGCAATTCTCCACTGACAGTAGCGTCTATAGACCAGAATGCAACACAGACACAAGACATGTTGTGTTTGAGTAAGGGGCGACTTTCACTTTTTCTCGACTGGAAACTCTTGCTGTCTATCTGTTGTTATCTCTCTCTCCACCTTCACGTAAAACCCAGCTGGATGCAACAAGTCCAGGCCCGTTCTCTGGGGGTTTGTTGTTGAAAGGCATCCTGGGAAATGAAGGAAAACTGAAATAGAAGTAGACGAGGCAGGTTGAGGGGTAGTGGGTACAACAAAAGTAAATTACAACACAAATCTTGGCGGACAGCTGGGGCTTTTCCAATCAGCAGGAAGCAGTTGTTACTCCCACTGTGTCTTGTAACCAAAGATTTGCTTGCAAAGCTTGTTTGAAACTGTTCAACAAAAAGTTAAATAAGTACAACAGCAACAAGTCAGTCTCAGGCTCAGGGACAATAAAAGACAGCTTGCCATTTGGCTTGCTATATAATTATCACCATCTTAAATTGCCCTGAAAAGCATGAAAAGCCATTACAAAACCAAACGTCTTGCCCAATTTTGTTAATTTCAGTTTTGCCGACTGAAGATTGGATTTAGCAGAGAATTATTCTTTCTGTTTTACTCCAAATGAATTGTTGAGGAAAGGATGCACTTACAGGGTGATTTGCGACCAGTGATTTCTTGCATGACTTGTCTCAAATCAGTTAAGGTCGTTGGAGGGCGGAGTTTTAACTGGTCAGGAAAAAGTAACCCCTCACTTGCTCTCTTGTAAAAGAAAAGAGTTACAGAAGCAGCGGGCTACTATTCCAGCTCTGTAATCATCACCATTAAAGCCCCGAGAATAACACTAAACAGCACGAAAAACCATTACCAAATCCAACTTTTTGCCCATTTCTGTTTATTTCAGCTTTGGTGATTGAAAATTGGATTCACAAAAGCATTATTCCTTCTGATCTACTGATTACTGGTTGAGGAAAGGATGCACTTTAAGGGTGATTTGATTGTTACGCAGAGGAAATGGCATTTCCATACCGAGCAGTGGGTTGTATTTTTATGCCTGGGAGCAATTTCCAGCTGGTTCCTGTCGGGGAAGAGAATACTATCAGGACAACTTTGGTTTGAGCTGGCTTAATAAAGGTGTTAAAGTGTGTGTGTACACGTACACGTACGCGTGCACACACACACACACACACACACGCACAAATTACAGTCACCTAGGGGACAGTTTGATTTATTAGCTACTTCTTAACTTCAGAAACCAGACTATATTTTCAAATGGATTCAACATCTGCACTACAAAATTTGAATAATTATAAAAACACAAGAAACTGGGCTTGCTCTTCCAATAACACCCAAAGCTGTGTTAAATCAAAATAACACTTTCTCAGTTATTTCATACTAAATAATCCAAGGGCAGAAGGCAGATTGAAAAGGAAATCTGGTTTCACTCTTTACAGAAATCACTGTCTCCCAGCCAAACCAGCAAAAGCACAGCGCAGAGGCCAGTTAGCGCTCGCACTGCGGTATCGCCCGTTTATCTGATTATGTAAATGGGACAGTATTTCACCCCGCTCCTGCCCCGTGTGGCTTTGCATAATCTCTGGTCCAGCGAGCGCGGTCTGGCCCGGAGCCGGAGGCCAGGCTGCTGGGCCCGGCCCAGGTGGAGGAGGGACACAGAGGGAGGAGTCCTTGGCGTCCGACTTGGGCATTATGACAACTGCACACGGGTGTTGTTTTAGACGGTTTGCATGGAAGGCAGTGACAGCTACAGTGAAAATTCTCATGCTTTATGATATACATGCCAAGTTTCTGATTTGTGTGCGGTCTGCGTCCACCCCTCTGCTCCTCCTACGCCTCATCAGACAGGAAACACACTCCGCAGCAGCCATTGATGTTACCTGTGGTTTTGCATATTTTCCATTGGCTTCAGCTTGCTGGTTAGGGTGTGTGTGTGTGTCTGTGTGTGTCTGTCTATGTGTGTGTCTGTGTGCACACCAGGGTACACACTCTTCTTGTTCTTGTTTTGCAGGTGAAAGTGTCCAGTTAGATTTATGTTTCCGGAAACATGTTTAGAATTGCAGCCATACCTACGACCTGTGTGTGTGTGTGTGTGTGTGTGTGTGTGTGTTGTGTGTGTGTGTGTGTGTGTGTGCAGCAGAGTATAAATAGACTATAATAGGTACAGGTTGAAACAGATGTGTAAGCGTGCATCACCAGCTATTTACATTAGGAGGTGTCCAGATGGGAGAGCAAACTGTGTCCTAACTCACAAATGGGTTGCATTGGGTGCATTGTAAGGAGGTAGAAGAACAATTTAATTTTACTGTTATTTCATTCTCTTGAAGATAGCCCAATAAAATAATCTCTAACAGCGTTTTCACTCCCTCCACTGTTAACTCCCTGTTATAGATTTCTGGATTAAATCATATCTTATAACAATGATCCTTGTAAATGGGGGGTTCCTGGGACAAAATCAAGCTGGCATCCATGGTCTAATATGAATCTATTTTGAGGGTCCTTATCATGAAAAACTAGGAGCACATGATCCTGATAAGGGTTTTTTAACTAGTTTGTCTGACATCACCAAGGATCCGCTGATGAGTTTAAGGGCTTCCATTGCAGATACAAGGTTGAATCTAACTGTGTAAGACAGCTAACGTTAATTATTTTGTCTGTGTTTGTGTGTGTGTGTGTGTGTGTGTGTGTGTGTGTGTGTGCAGTACCAAAAGACGGTCTGAAGAGCCAGGCGGTGTTTGACGAGATCAGGATGACGTACATCAAGGAGCTGGGGAAGGCCATCGTCAAGAGAGAGGAGAACTCCAGCCAGAACTGGCAACGCTTCTACCAGCTAACCAAGCTACTGGACTCAATGCAGGAGGTGAGGAAAACACACACACACACACACACACACACACACACACACACACACACCGAGATACACACACCTGTTTTTCCTCTTGTATGTTCTATATGGGATTTGCTCTACGTTATGAATTGAAAAGTATCAAGAGCATTTTAGAGATGCGTCATGGCTTTTTTTTTTAAGGCTTTTCTGTACCAGCCAGGCTATTTTTTCCATATGTTATTGGTTCAGGTGCATTAAAGCTGCTCCCTAGACCAGCTGAGTCACATAAAACCCAGAAGACTCTACAATCTCAGATCTTATTAGTTTAGTTTAGTTTAGTTTAGTTTAGTTTATTTGCACATTTTTTTTAAAAGAAAAGTCAGACAGAGAAAAAGTAAATAGAAATAAAGTTACATGTGCAGTTGAGGTAGAAACCCACTACGGGCTTATCTAAAAACCTCACCTAAAAGAAAGAAAATATATATATATAAATTAAATTTTAAAAAAATAACGATACAAAATAAAATATCAATTAACATGCATATCTTTTACATGCCTAATCACATTGTAAAAATTAAAATAATATAGGCTGCTATAAATAACGGCAAAAAAGGTTAAAAACAAAAATCAAGATTATTCAATACAACATTTTTTTGACATCAAAGCACTTTTGAGTCTCATTTTGTATATAGACAAAGACAAAGAATCAGTCAATAAGTACAAGTTTGTATTCCATAATTGGACTCCACGGTATTTTAACGAGTACTGTCCTCGAGATGTACCATACATTGGTAGGTAAAGGTTATTGATTTGTCTAGTTGTATGAAAATGAACTTGAGAATCACAAATAAAAAACTTTTTAAAGCTTTCTGGCAAGAAAAGTAATGTATTCAATGTATTTTGCTCTGATCGCAGCTTTCTTAGGCACTTTTCTTCTCCTCCATCTCCCTCCAATCTCTTTAATGCACAAGTAAAGAAGTATATAGCTAATTTCAACAAAAAAACAACATAAAGGGTCTATAAGTGTCACTGACTGTGTCTCTGCCCGCCTGGGTGTCTCCTCCAGATGGTGGAGGGTCTTCTCCAGATCTGCTTCTACACCTTCGTGAATAAAACCCTCAGTGTGGAATTCCCCGAGATGCTGGCGGAGATCATCACCAACCAGATACCAAAATTCAAAGACGGGAGCGTCAAGCCTCTGCTGTTTCATCAGAAATGACTGCCTTAAACTGTGAAACGATGCCTTAAGTCCCGCCCCCCTGCCCCAAGCTTTCGCCCCCCCCCCGAGCCGTAAGCCTTCGCCTCTCTGCCCCCCCCCCCCCCCGAAAAAACAAAACAAAAAACGTTTCTACCCTCAGTCTCATTCTGTTCCTCGGCTGCAGCCATTTGACCTCATCAAGGAGCACAATACCTGCACCCCCCCTCCCCTCCACCCGCCCCCGACCCTGCCCCATTCAGCCTAATCCTGGCCCCCAGCTTTTGGCCTCAATCTGAAACTCCCCCTCCACCACCACCGACCTGTAGCCCCCCCTCTTGGCCAAGCAAGCAGAATTTGGCCTCCAGGGGACAAATGTTGGCTCTGAATGTCTCAGGCGGGGTGACTCTGCTGCTGCGTTGGGCGATCCATATTTTTCCATTCGGCCACAGCCTCTCTCAGTGACACCAAGCCCCCCCACCCCCCCTCCCTCCTCCCACCCCCCCCCCCTCCCTCCTCCCTCCTCCGTCCATGGCTCCGTCCTTGGATATAGAGTTTCTAATGCCGTTTGCTTCGGCCTCATCTGCCTCTACCACTCTCTCCTGCCTCCGATGTTTTTTTTACGCCTCAGTCTCAGCCCGACCTCACTGACCAGCCGGCACCTTAGACCGCCCTCCTTCTTCTTCTTCTTCTTCTTCTTCTTCTTCTCACCCCGACACCTAACACACTCTCCGACTCGCCGGATCAGCAGCCTCCTCCTCCTCCTCCTCCTCAAGCTCAGATCACGCCTGCTGCTCTTCCTCTCCTCCTCACCCGCCCGGCCTGCCTTCCTCCGCTTTGCCCTTTCCAGCTCCACCGTACAGAAAAATGTAGTGAGTGTTCAGAGGGTTCCCGCCGGCGGAGGAGGGGGGAGGGGGGGAACCGAAAAGAAAGACACAATTCTTTAAAATTAGAAACACACTCTGAGATGACAACATTTTTTTTTTTCTCTTTTTCTTCGTCTGGAACAAAGGACTTCTGAGGACAAATCGTGTTTCAGCTGTGAATCAGTTATCTATCCTGAAATGAGACGAATCCGATTTATCTACCCGGCCAATGGAGGAAAAAAAGAAAACAGCAAGAGGAATAGCTTCTATTGATTTTATGCATACATGCGTTTGTGAACACATACGCACAAAGTCATGCACACACACACACACACACGCGCAACACACGCAACACAAACTATACACAGACACACATTCACTCACCAAAATGTTTACACAGGATTTATCTGAGAAGGGAAAAAAAAACAAAAACTTGTGCCTTTTTTTAGCTTTTAAGGCTCTTCATAGCCATTCTCTCTAAACTGTTGCGTATTTTGCATAGGAATCTAACCTTGACACCCTTCCACATATTTTGTCTGTTTTGGTTTTTCCGCGCCGGCAATTTCTGTTCTGTTTCCAAGCCGCCGTGTTGGTGTTTTTTTTTTTTAATGTGGGCAGCTTTCTGTGTTCTGATC
Organism: Centroberyx gerrardi; assembly: GCF_048128805.1. Taxonomy (NCBI): domain Eukaryota; kingdom Metazoa; phylum Chordata; class Actinopteri; order Beryciformes; family Berycidae; genus Centroberyx; species Centroberyx gerrardi. The sequence goes on along the minus strand of NC_136007.1, from coordinate 9,891,787 downwards.
CCCAGACGTGAACGTAAGAGAGCCAGATCCCGACGGCTCCTCACAAGACAGGGTTCCTACGCAGGAAGGGAACGTCTGCAGCTGTATGGAAAATTAATTTGATCATTTTCAGGTCTTTAAACGTTTGGGAGTCATAGAAACAAATCTCGAAAAATACAGAAAAATGTTGTTTAGTCCCAAAACACATAATGACTATGTGTTTGTAGATCCACTGTCTTCTCACATATTGTAACAGCTGTTGTTGTGAGGAATACAGTAATGTTCAGCTGTAGACTGATTTTCTCCATTTGACATATCGCCCAGCAAATATAAGTATACATTATATTGAAAGTCATAGCACCCGGTTAATATGTTGAATACGCATCCAAAGTCTGGAAAAAGTGTTTTGAATTGGAGTGAACTATGTGCAGGAACCCTGGAAACACTAATCAGCCCTTATCACCTTTTGCAATTCGCTCAGTTGCAGTTGCACAAAGGGGGTTTTGAGGACTACGTTGCATTTGGGAAACTCATCCACGGTGTCAGATGTCAGGGTTGGGTGTTGGGTGTGGGTAAATAGCCATAATGATTCAAGCAAACTTGACTTCAAGTGAAAACCGTCCATTCATCACCAGCTATATTCAGTCTTAGGTTCCAGTTTTGTATCTGGTTTCAAGGAGCTCCACCTGCACAGAAAATGGCCCAAAGCCAAACTCTGCCTGTTTCTACCACGAAAAAAAATCACACCTGGGTTAAATAAGAATGGAAATAATTCTAGCTTTTGTTTTAACCTGACTGGACTACTTGATAGGTGGGTTTGATAAGACAATACAGTGAGTACAATGAGAGCCAGAAAGCTTAGACAGTCACAACCAGGTATTTGAAAGTCAGTGTGAATTGACTTTTTTGTGATTGACAGCTTAACTGACTTCATCTGAACTGTCCTGACATGAGCAGCTCCACCCATCTGCTGCTCCAGCCGGTTAAAACAAACACTAAGAATTATTTGCAAAGATCTGGTAAAGAGAAAGTGCAGTATACTGTATGTGACATTAAAGATTAAGTATTATGATTCAGTAGGGCTGGGCGATATGGTTGAAATCTATATGACGATATTGATGAGGATTTTTTTTATATATCGATATATATATATCTCACAATATGGCTCACGTATGCAAAATCACATTAAATAATCAAATTAATGTTCATTCCATTGAAGTGAATGGTAAAGAGTTTTTAAACAAAATTTGATTGTTATCATCATTAGACAGCAGAATTGTGTGTCACGATATCCCAAAATCTCCAGATCATCACGATATGATTCCACTGAAAGACGATAAATGATAATATTGAATTATCGCCCAGCCCTGTTTCACTCATAATACCATCCTACATGAAAACAAAAACTTGAACTCTCCTGGAGTTATTCATTGAAGTTAAATCTTTATTTAAAAAAAAAAAAAAGCATTTTTCACCCAAAACATTATTATTATTATTTTTTTTTACAGTTAGAAATATAACGTTTTATCTGGCATTTTGGTCAAAAAGAAGTTGTGCTCTACAGGTTTTACACACATGGCAGAAGTTAGACTTTGGAAAAGCTAAATTAAATAGGTAATGTTTGTTTTGCTACTGTATATGGGATGTGAAAACTTAGACACCCGTTGTCTCCAAACTGCTCTGAACATAGATGGGACCTCACAGTTCTAAGCTCATGATTTGACCTCCACAGTTTGTCATTAATCGGTTAAATATTGTCGGGGGAAAAGGTTTTGCTGCCGTTGGCGGTTTGGTTGAGCGTGAATCGCAGCTCAGATGAGTTTGCACGTCACCTGGATGTATTTTACTAGTGCCAAAAGTAACAGCAGGTTCCCAATTTGTTTTTATTCATGGAGGTATGCTCTTTTTCTTTTTTACAGTGATTATTCATTTATGACTTCGTTTGCACATGATTCGACACGATGTGGCCGTCATCACTTTGCTTCAGGGTTCTCATTTTATGAGAAGGATCTCGGTTCGGTCTCCTACACCAGCTTACCTGTAAAAAAAAAAAAAAAAAGAAGTACTGATTGTTCTGCAAGTTCTGCACGCTAGATATTTTTTTAAAAAGATACACTTTTATTTGGAGATGTACAAAAAAAAATGTTATACTTTTGAAATTGCAAAGCGGTAATTTTTTTTTTTGCGAACGGTATTTTCTATCGCTGTCAGAAAGGCGGCGACCGGCACATGTGAAAGTCGTGCGAAAAAGTTGTTTCCTGGTTCTCTCTGTAAGCGATCCAAGGTGTTCGCACCAGCTTGTGTGGTGGCCAAGTGAACACACAGTGACAGGGCAGGCTTCAGCTGGAAGGGCAAACACAATATACCCCCCCCCCCCCTCCCCCCCCCAATAGAAAACCCCACTCTATTTTCCTCAGTGTTTTGTTGTTCTGCCGAGCCTCTCTACCTAAGATGGCGACCGTATAGATTTTCATCTGTTTACTCTTAACGGTACTCGTCCCTCCGCAGCGCATAACTCTGAATGGCAGTTAACAGAGCAGGTAGTGGGTTGCCATAGCGACCGGTCATTTGTGTGTTACTTAACAGCTAACGGCACAGCAGGCTCTGGACGCATAGGAGCCACTATTCAATAAGAGCCATAATGTTTTTATTCAGCCATTTTTGTCAGCGGCGTGCGTTTCCCTCCCGGAGGAATCATGTACAGTACAGCGGCGGGTTTTAAGCGTCGCCGGCTAACGCGGTTTTGTGGCCTTGTGCTGTAAAGGAGGTTTGATGCGGATTATTTTTTGGGGGAAGATTTGACTCAGATGTCTATACTTTTGCATTCAGTATTACAGCGCGAGGTGTTTTCAGGTGGCGGTGCTTCAGAAAACCAGCTTTAACCTGCAGATGTAACCATATCCCTGCTCATTTCTGAACGGCCATAGGTGTATATAACAGCGCCAACATATCCAGTGCAGTGTAAACAGTGTCTATTATTACAGAATATTTTTACATGGACATAGCCTGTATACTCCTATACATTTTTCTCTTTTCTTTTCAACTAAGTGTTCGACTAAAGGCCTTGCGAAAGGGAGACAGAGAGCCATAGAAATAGGATTTCAAATCAGGAAATAGATAAACCCTTAACAACTATCAATGCTTTTGAAGATTGATTTCTTGTAAAAAAAAAAAAAAAAAAGACAATATTTTCTGCGATTTTGAATACATCAGCTTGATCCTCTTTGATATGAATAATCAATCCTTTTTGTACATTGAACGAGTAAAGAAAGTAAATATTTTTCTGTTTGTTGGTTTGTGTTTGATAAAGGTAGATGTGTTGAATACGTTAGAAAGTGTTAAACATGTTTGTCTTGTAAAGTAAATGTAAATTCTATGAATCAATGGGAAAGTCTATATGAATGAATCACTGTGTTTTAAAGTTATGAGAAAACAGGGGGGAGAGGGAGGGAGGGAGGGAGAGAGAGAGACGGACTGGAGGATGTTTTGTATTATATCAGAGTGACCAAAGCAGAGAAGAAGAAAAAAAATAAAAAAAGATTTAACAAACAAAAGAAGTATTCAAGCAGTTACATATTAAGTAGCACTTACGATTATCCAACTTCTAGTACTTCTTATTTTATTTGAAAGGTATCTTTTGTAAAGGTCTAGGCTTTGGACCCGATGTACATTGCTGTGAGGATTTACTGGTCACTTTAAAAGAGGATAAAAAGAAAAGAAAAAAAAAAAAGTTGAATCTGCGCGTGAAAGTAAATCTACCAGAGCCTGACAAATTGCACTACCCTATACTGGTCGATAAAGTCTATTTTGTATAAAATACATGCAAATATTATCTTTAAAGATTAAGGGCAGATCATGTTTCACTGGTATATATGGCTTTCATTGAAGTCTGTTTTGTTCGTATTTCAGTTATGTAAATGTAATCCGATGTAAAAACAAACAAAAAAATATAAAATGTCTATTTGTTTAAAAAAAAAAAAGAATAGTTTGTATTACTTCTGTATTACACCTTCTTCTGTAGTCATTGTCGATATTTTCACCTATTTGATTAAATGTTGAATTTAACTGTCTGTGTTGTTCTTTGGCATTGGACGGGGGTCGTCACGGTAACAACCTGGGTGATGTGATTTCTCTTCGGTTCCGTCACCTCACACAATAAAGTTTTCCTGTTTTTCAAATCACAACACTCGCCTCCGACGGCTTGGTTTTCTCTCACATATTGAAAACTACCTGGAAAGTTACATTTCAGGCATTTTGCTAGTATTTAATACTTCAATAAGCTTGAATTCCTGGACTGCTGACATTATGTGTCACCATTAGTAAGGAGTGCAAGTGTTAAAGCCACAGTGACAAGACGAGAGATGAAATACACATCTGGGCCTGGGATTATTGTTTATAATAGAGAAGTGCTAGGGAAAGAAATGAAGGCCAGACAGACTAAAAATAGTGAAGGTCAAAAATACAGAAGACAAGGCAGGAACAAGATCTGTAGCCAACAGAGATCAGATGCTGAAAACATTTTATTGTCGTTACTTCCATAAAGCTTTCAAGTTCAAGTTTGCATCAGCGTTGTTTTGGCTCTAAAAGTCTGTAACTCTCCTAAATACATTTGAGCCAAATTTCCCTCTCAAGCACACAAGAAGCGTAGTCCTTATGTTTACAGTTACATTTTTATTATGATAAAGTATCCAAAGAAAAATGTTTTCAGCGCTGTAACCTCCACTGGATCCACGACTGGGACCAAAACAAGGAATCAAAACTAAAATTACCCTCCGGCACCACAGCTACATTAAATTACAGAGCGAACAGTGCGATGTGTAGCGTGTGAATATCGCCACAGTATAAATACTGAGCCAGGCGCTGCATCAAAGAAGAAACCAGCGAGACCAGCTGTAGCTGTTCAACGATGATCTTTAATTCTGCACAACCTTTCAATTCACAGAGACTTCTGAATATTTAAGGCTGTAGATTGACTTAAATGATACAAAAATTTGGGCAACTGAGATGCTAAGGAATTAAGTTAGTATGCTAAAAATACAAAATATAAAATTTCATACTTAAAAAAAAAATTATACCTTATCAAATGCTTGTGTATTTATTTACAATGTCAATAATACACTCCCAAAAAGAATACAGTTCAGAATTGCGCCTTTGAGAAAGTCTCATAAATAAAGAGGTTTACATATGAACAAAGTAGTCTAGTTTCACATTTAAAAGATTTTTTTTTTCTCCCATTTGATATACCTGTTACAATGCTAAAATGGTCATTAAATATTCTGTCCTAAATGAAAGCATGAAGATCAAGGGAAACTCTTTTTCCAGGATAGCTGATAGATGTTCACCAAGTAGTTCAGAGGAAAAAAAAACAAACAAATTAATGATATTCAGCTTTGACTCGGAGGAAATGAGGACATTCATCGGAGCCCCGAAGCAGACCAGCGTACAGATCCATCTTTGAAATTCAGTACTCGGTAATTACAAAAATCTGGAGTGAACTTTTGCCTTAATGGTGGCGTTTTTCACGTTTCATGTCATCAAAGTGCCTGTCAATTTACATGTGTAATCAATCACTCCTCAAGGTTTTATTTTATGAAACACCGGAAACGACTTGTTGTGTTTTGGTCTGAATCCCGGACCCAAACGTAAATGTGGCTCCGGTCCAGATAATTAGGTTATTAGCGTCATCGCTGAGTGGCCTTTTAGTCATTTCGTGAGGGAGTCGGTTAGAGGCAAGCAGGAAGAAACAGCTAGATAGCAAGATAACGATGCTGAGTTCCCGGTGATGACGTACACAGTGCAAAGAATTATGGGTCATATTTGGTTTTCAAATGACTTCACTTGATCGCTCGCTCCGTCCCGTTGAAGATTAAAGGATCTCTACAGCGAAGTAACTGATGGAAGCAAATGATGCAATTCTGATCAGAATCGATCAGCATGACGGCAAAAGCTAGGGAAATAAGACCCAGATTGAAAATAAGTGGAATGTTCCTTTAAGGGTCTTGCTGTAGTGGAACATTTAGGGATCGGACCGATGTGGAAAATACAGCATGCAGGCTTAATGGGGGTTTCCCCAGGGGGGCACGAGCGAGGATGAGGGAGGACCGGACTGAAATAGCGTAAAATAGACTCTAAAGTCGATGTCTGGTTATTTCCACCGCTGACAGTCCCAGTCAAAATGTGGTTGAGCCGGGGAAGCGGGGCAGGGAATCACAGCTGGGCCTGTTTTAACCAGCAGGAATCGTCTGTTCCTCCTACGTTGCGTTGTAAACCGCTGATTTGCTTGCAGAGCTTGTTTGAAATGTTTAAAAAAAAAAATTTGAGAGGTCTCTGAAGAGGTGGGGGGATTTTAAAACGGAGAAACCCAACGCTGACCTTTCGGAGAACTGTTCTGAGGCGACCTCGCTCTGTGCTGATCTGCCCCGGGGCCGCTGCTGCTGCTGCACTGTAGCTCTGAAACATTAGCCAGGTTGAGTCTTGTCCCAGCGACTCACCGGGCCGCCGCAGTACAGCAGCAAGTATTTCACAAACACATTTACAGCCAGTCGGCGTTAAAAAGCTCCGGCCGGCCCCCGATGCGACCGACGATCATTCAGCCGGGAGGCGAACGGGCGAGCTCGTAGTCCAAAGATTAAGGCCACTTGCTTTTTTTTTTGTGTTTCCTGTCCTCACATCCCCTTCCAAAAACCACAGGAACATCTTTTTTTTTTTTTTTTTTTTTTTAACAGTTGTAGTAAGAGGAGATGCTCAAAGCAGTGGCAGTGCATTTAAAAAAAAAAAGCAAGGACTGAAAAATCCTGAGCCTCACAGCTCAGCAATATTAACTCATTTCTACAAGTCATTTTTGTCTCTCTCCCTCTCCACTGGTCTCTCTCTATGTCTGGGTCTCTCTCACCCACACACACACACACACACACACACACACACATTCCAGATTCATTACCACATCATCCTCTCCCCGACCAGGAAGCCTTTCCTTTCAGCTCCATACTAATCCAATAACAGCCGGAACCACAGGGGGTCTCGTCTTTTTCTTTTTTTTTTTTTTCCAGTGCAACTCAGTGGTCTCGCCCCACTCCGCTCCGCTCCGCTACGTCACATCGCTCCAGTTTCAATTCCCAGTCCGGTCGAGTCCCGTTCAGCCGAGTCCGGTCTAATCAACAACAGTCCAGTCCAGTCCAGTCAGATCTAGTCCGCTCCAGTCCCATGCAGTCCAGTTTGGTCCACTCCGGTCCTGTGAGGTTCAGTTCGGGCTACATAAACTCCACGTAGTTCTCTGGTATCAGCCCCGTTCGACCATCCAGAGTCCCTTCTAGCCAGCCGGGCTCCCTGGAGGGATGAACTACAGAGAGAGAGGGAGAGAGAGAGAGAGAGGGAGGGAGAGAAAGAGGGAGAGAGAGAGACTTTGACTTTTGATGTTCTTTACTGAAACATCTCACAACACAGGAAAAGATGACCAAAAACACCTTAAAAACTCCAACACCCGTACATACAGTAAACACACACCTGCACAAACACACATGCACACAGAGGAGTGGGAGAGAGAGAGAGAGAGAGAGAGAGAAGAGTGGGGGAGACAGAGAGAGAAAGAGAGAGAGGAGTGTGAGAGAGACAGAGAGAGGGGGCGGTGGGGTAAGAGACAGATGCACATAACTGAGAACAGGACGGTTAACGATTTCAGATGTTCCTCATTTCATTTCTGGATATTTTGTAAGGGGAGCAGGCGTCTCGAGCAGCAAAGTCACACCAGCAGCTCCTGATGCTTGACATTAAACCAGCTGTCAGACTCCAGACAGGCTGGGATCACATGACCTCACCTCACCTGACTCCTGCAAATCTACCGTTACGTACGTCTACCGTAGATGGAGCAGAAAACCAACTGACTGCAGGTAAATGAAGGAACCGCGTGACGTACAGCACTGTGAAGGCCTCATATACAGTCAGAGGTTAGAAACTGCTTTGCCTGCGTTCACTACTGCTGCCAGACGGTGTTATGACGATAAAATTGTTCTGACTGTGAGAACGTCATTAAAAGTATCATTAAAATCAGTTGTTTTTGTTTTTAGGTATCTCAAAATACTTCATCATTATTATTATTCCCGTTAGAATCATTTAATCAGGTGGTTGTGGTGAGAAAAAAATGTAAATATTGAAACACCCATCCCTATGCGATAACACTGACTTGAATGCGTTACAGTGGTTGTGGAAAACAACAGCAATTATTCCTCTGCTGCTGTAAACTGCAGTCATTTTGCTCCACTGTATGTTCATGTAATGTAACGTTCCCTCAAGCTGTAAACACAGGCACTATATTATTATATTATAATGTCAGTATAAACAAGTTGAAGTTGAAGTTGAGCTTGTCAGCTAATGAAAGCTCCAACAGAAAGGCTGCCTTGGATTTGGGGCAAACATGTCCAAACAACTCTCTAATAATGTGACTAATAGTGCGGAGCCCGACATGTATGAACTGCAACAATACTGTGCTTCGGAGGAAGTAACATAATTAGATTAATTATGTGTTTCTGTGGAACACTCACGTGCTGCACACTGTAACGTCCTGATAAAAAGATCCAAAACCAAGAAAGTCCTTCTGGCAACATGTGTCTTAAAAAACAGGAAGTCAACACAAAGTCGCGGCAGAAGTAAATTGTGTGCTTTACCACAGCGGAGGATTTTGTCCTCTCTGACAGAATCCAGCTCACAAATAAACCCTGTTCGCAGGCCACGCTGCCGCAGAGTTGCATCAAACAAAGAGACAAAACAAAAACTTGCACGAAAACACACGAGACCACGCGTGAGGTTTTTGTCTCCTTCGATCTTCTTCTCCGATCCGCCTGATTTAAGCGTCTGAGAAAACGCTTTTCCTTTGGATGCTCAGTATTTCTGCAACGGCATATTAATCAAAATTATGACAACACTGTGTTTAATGGCTAAGAAAAGCAGATTTACACACTGTTCTGTAACTCTACTCTTAAGAATGCTAAAAAGGGTCCGCATTATGCGGCTGGGAGGACATGTGGAAGGGGAGAAGAGCTATGGAGGGACAGCTGGGATGCTCCGTCCTTGGCGGGCCGCTAGTAACACCCACCGCCTCGGTGTTGGGGTGTTGAGACGCCGCCGCGGGGATTAAATGTTCCCAAAGTGACCTATTGACCCCCGGGGCTCTGGTGACACCCTCATGGCACGGCTCTGCGCTAAACAACCTGCGGTACTGTCACTTAGCCCAGGATAGCTCCATTTAGGGGAGCGGGGGGTTCGAGAGACCATATGTCCCAATTTCCCCGCGTGGATTAATGAAAGTATCACATTAACTAAGGTCAATTCAATTGTGCTTTTCTGCCTGATAATCAGTAAAGAAGCTTAACTACTGCTTAAATAGCTTAATTGTCTTTCAATTGGTATCAATCTGGGCTTCATTAAGAGAGTTGGGCGAAAGGGAGCTGCTGAATGAGAGGGATGAATGTGATTTACAGTTCAGGGAGCTCAGGTTACAGACGGAGAGAAGGCAGAGTGGGGAACCTGAGTCTATAGGAGGAGAGGAGAGGAGAGGAGAGGAGAGGAGAGGAAAGGAAAGGAAAGGAAAGGAAAGGAAAGGAAAGGAAAGGAAAGGAAAGGAAAGGAAAGGAAAGGAAAGGAAAGGAGAGGAGAGGAGAGGAGGAGAGGAAAGGAAAGGAAAGGAAAGGAAAGGAAAGGAGATACAAGACACTGGTGCTAGGGGGAGAGACCGTTGAGTAACAAGTGGAAGCACAAGCCCTCCTCTGCTACTATATATGGTTACAGACCATTAAACAATGTGCAACGGAAAAGTTGGAAATAAGTGTTTTTAATACCTTCGTGTGTCATCCTGTGGGTGGAATATTTTAACGTGTGTACTTCTTTTTCCCCCAAAACAAGTCAAAGTAAATCTCATCAAACCTCAAAGGTGTTGAGTGTTTTCACTTAACTGGACTTTCTACAGGAGCATCTATTACACTCCACTCTGATATTTTCCTCAGCAGCGTACAAAAAGAGCAAGTGCACATCCAAGCTTTTTCTTAGGCCAGGTGTTGGATAAAAATATACTTGGAAAACAAATGGAAAAAAATAAATATATCCAAGCTCCTAATAATTAGCTGCATTGTGCAATCCTGAGTGTTTGAGGAAGGCCTTGTTGGTAGAAACGTTGCCATATCCAGAGTGTGGATATATTTCTGTGGGACGTCTCCAGTGCACTTTGCATTTTCAAAGCCTCCAATGTGATCAACACCTTACCAAAGGCGAGAAATGAGAGGGGGATGAATGCGTAATCAATGTATTTAATTATAGAAGGGGCAGTCCAGGAAAAATGGTGGCAAAAGCCTCAAATTAATTATCCAAATTAGGGCAAAATCCAATGACTGTTTTGATTAATTCGAACAGAATTTCGACCCCTACTCCGGCTGTAATACATCCCCCCGCAAGGAGGCTAGTGAGGTCCAGCGAATCCCCGAGGCTGATTTTTCATCCTGACAGTAATTGTTTGTTTCTGCACAACCACCAACCCACAATTTTTTTTCCCTCCCTGCTGGCGAGTCCAGAGCCTGACTCACCGTTCTCAAAGACGGTCCCAGCGATGAAGGACAGCTCAGAGTCATGCTCTGCCTTGCAGGCGTACAGCGCTCGAGCCTTCCTGCCCGCAATACTGGAGAGAGAGAAGAGAGAGAGAGAGAGAGAGAGAGAGAGAGAGAGAGAGAGAGAGAGAGAGAGAAAGAGGGAGAGAGAGACTTTGACTTTTGATGTTCTTTAGTGAAACGTCTCACAAGATAGAGGAAGAGATGACCAGAAACACCTTAAAAACTCACACACCCATAGATACAGTGCATGCGCGTGAACACACACTTGCACAAACACATGCACAGAGAGAGAGAGAGAGAGAGAGAGAGAGAGAGAGAGAGAGAGAGAGAGAGAGTTGTAGGTCGATTCAAGGAAAAGACAGCACAGAAGGCTTACAGTTTGAAACAATGCATCATTCAGACACTTCAAGTAACACCAAGTTACTCAAACCACAGAAAGGTTATTATTTTATACAAAGTGTTTTACAAGTACCAAGTGGCTACAAAAATGCAAGATACAGGCTGTGCGTCTAGCAAAAGTCAACCTCAGAGACGCGATATTTCAGGACCGTTATGGATTTCAGGTTCTATTTTTCGTTTGTTTGTATGATTTATTTTTTTGGATGCACAACTGCCACTCATTTTGAAGAGAAAATTACAGTTTTCCTCCCTCTTCCAGGTCCCTTATCGCGTCCCTGCAACGTATATAAAACCAGGGTGAGCCGCAGAATCGGTCAGTCGCCATGCAGAGTGTCGAGCGGGAGGAGGGGAGGCTGGGATAGCAAAGCGGACGAAATGTTAACGACATCTGTGGCAGCACCAGGAGGCTTGCAGCTCACAGTAACGGAGCGACAGTCACTGCATGTCTGTCAGGGCTGAGGTCAGCCCACTTTAAATGCATTCAGTTCAGGAGGTGGATCTTCTGTACGAGTTAAATAGTGGAATATGGTTTTTACATATTTACTGGCAGCAACTCTGACATATAGCATGATGAAGTGCTATTTTAGTAAACATTAGCAAGATGCCCATGAGCACACCATTATTAAGCTAATTTAAGATTTCATAGGAAGCTGCCATAGCTGTGTAGCAAAGAAAAACATGCAGAACTGGGTGTATTTTTATTTTTTTTCCCCAAATTAGTACTTAGTATTAGTACAACAGCTTCAGAAGTGGAACTATTACATGAAAATAAAGTGAATAAACATCACAAATCTATTTTTTAACCTTTACACTGCAAAAAATGACAAGCTGTCCAGTGATTTTAACTTGTTTCCAGACCTGTCAAGCTTATTTTGTCATATTTTTAGTCAAATTATCTCACTGCACTGGCAGATAATCTTGCTGGTTTCAATATATTTCACTTGATGCATGTCAATATGATTTCTTTAAAGAAATCATCATAAAACAATGAAGAACATTTTGAAATAAGAAACTTTCTCCAAGAAAATGTCACTTTTACCAAGTAAATAACAAGTTACATTATCCTGAAAAACAGTCAAATTTGTTGAAACTAGTGCCAATGCAGTAAGATGACTTCACCAAAAAAAAAAAAAAAAAGCTTGTCTCAGCAATGCCCTGCCCTGCCCTCATGTTCATACAGTTACACACATCCTCAGCTGGGAGTTTCCCAGTACAGTTTTCTACAAGTTCAGATGAAACCGTAACAGAAACAGTGTGGACCGACCTGACGGGGGAGGAGTCGCTGGAGGTGGAGGAGGTCGGCTGGGGGCTGGAGGGGGCCGAGAACATCGGCCAGGAGGGAGAACGAGGTGAGGTGGGGCTGGGGGAGGCCGCGCTGACACACACACACACACACACACACACACAGTGAGTGATTCATAGCATTAGGTATTGTGATAGTGATAACGAAGTGATTAAAATGTTAAGTGTTACACCACATGCATCGGTTCAGGTCATGGTAACCTGTGGTAAATGTGTTTAGTAGGTGAAAGACAAGTTTTTCTCACCTGGCTGGGATGCTGGCGCGGTTCTTTGGGTTCAGCCTGAAATCACAAGAACATGAAACAAAAAACAAAAAAATGAGGTAATCCATCCTAATCATTGAGAGAGAGAAAAAGCGCTAAACTGTTTTCGCACGTCTAAACCCGGAGAAAAGACTGCTTCTTTTACCTAATATCACTTTAGACGTGAGCCTGGAGAAATTATTTTACAGAGGAGTTTCCCCCCTTCCCATGTACTGTACGTCTTGTCATGTTTGCCTTCGCTTGCCAGACAAACAGGAACCAATGACAAGTCCGTAGAGTGGACCTCCCAACTTGCTTGGCAAGCCCAGCCAAAATAAAACCCACATCATTTAGCTGTGAGGAGAGACTGACTCCCTAATAGCTCTCAAAGGGTTATGTGAGTCGCTTAATGCGCTCCAGCCTCGACCGAAATAACAACCTTAAATGAAGGCTAATAGTCGTGACGGGGAAAATGGTACGCTCTGGTGTGACGCCAAAGTCAAAACAAACAAAGGAGTCAGCAGACTTCGCTATGGATACACACGGGCCAAACCTGGTGCGGGCGAGGTACGGTAACACACCGGTGATGCTAACAGTCATCAGGTTATAAATCAGTTACTGCCATTTACAGGCTGCTGATAGCGGAGACAGCCGAGTGTGTTCAAGTCGACATGGCTAACATCGTCACAGGCTGCAAATATGAAAAATACATGTTTACATTTGGTTCTTTGATCTACTTACACATAGCTGGAGTGGGAGTCTCTCCAAGCGGTACCCAACTAATGTATTTTTTTTTGTTTTTTTTTCCCTTTACCCAACTATGATCAGTCTACATGGCACTGTATTAGAATAAAACTCCATCCATCCATCCATCTAACCAAGATGTTCCTCCACCCATCCCTTCATCAATCTATTTGTCCTTCCATCCATCTAAACTCTTTATCTTTCCAATCCAGCTGGTGCTGCAAGGATGCCAGGTTCATGCACACACACACACACACACACACACACACACACACACACGCGCGCGCGCGCACGCGCAAGTGCAATCTTCAATCATGCTTGTCATTCAAGTCCCTCTCTCAGTTTCTCTCACTCAGAAGCGACACACAGGCTGCTATCCATCACTGGCTCCCCTTATGGATAATGGGTGATGGAGAAGGAGGGAAGGTGAAAAAGACAAAGACAGAAGAGTAAGTATGGAGGACTGGAGTGAGGAAGGAAGGAGAGAGGGAGGGAAGGAGGGAGGGAGGAAGGGAGGGAGGCAGAATATGCTGGCAAGGGGAGGAATGGAAAAACATAGAGAAAGATGAATGGAGTGAAGGGAACACACACTGTCCATAGCAAATTAAATTATAGCCGGGCAAGGCCAGGTTTTGTAACTATCTTCAAGATCATTTTCCCTGCCTGGTCTTTTTTTTTATTATGTTATTGAGACAGAAAAAAAATGAGGGCAGTTCAAGTAACAGTGATTAATATAAAGTATTACATGGCCGCCAGAGAAGATTTGGTCATAAACAAGGCCGCTATAAACTTGCACTGTAGAAAGTCATTAGGTAACAAAACGCCCACCACTTTGCATTCACGTTGCAGCACTGTGACAAGACTCAGCCACGCTGCTGTGCATCATGACTGCATGTGTTTCAGTTTATAATCTGATATTCTGTTGCTTCATTGGTCTGCAACACATGAACAATAAGAGAGAGATAAACCTTAAAAGGCTGGACTGCTCTTTAACACGAGACATCGCTCAATATGCATAATACGCATATCAATAGGCTCTAATGGGAGTCAGCTTCACAAATAATTTTCTGCATGAAGTCTTATCTTTAGATTTGCCTGTTCACCCACTGAATGGCAGACATACACAAGCATTCACATTGTCTCAAGGCTTAAAAACGCCTTCTTTAACCTTTCTCCTCTGCTTCATGATCAAAGTGGATTTAATGTGAAGAAACCAACAGGGATCATGGCTTTTGAATAGATTCAGCTGGACACTCTATTTTATGGAAAACTGGGACTAGGCCGTCTTACCATTTAGCACTCCCATTCACCAAGATTTTGTTGCATGGGAAATTGTGCACATCTTTGCTCCTCATTCGCTGAGGCCAATAGAGCCGAGGTTCTGTTTTACTCACCAGTTGCAAGTGCATCATTATTGGACAAGAGATACATGTGATCAGCAAGGCACAATTCTGTATTGTATTGTATTTCTGCCAGTGTCATTGAGTTCACTCCCCACTCAGTGTGTTTTACGCAGCTCAGGCCCTTTTGTTGAATCAGGACGTTAGTGTTTTTATATACCTTACTGCACCTAACAACTCCTTCACAGCAGAGCCATTTCTATAGAGACGGTGCATAAAATAGGCCACGCCCATCGTGGGGGAAACCGCTGCACCGCTTTCCATTCACTTTGTGTGACTGAATGTACATCAGTCATTATTCCCCAAATTAAACATGCCTAAAAGCTGTTGTGTGGTGGGCTTCACAGCCAACAAACTTAAAAACCGTGAATTACAGTTTTTTGGGCTCCCGAGTAAAACAAGGGAGAAGAAAAATGGGGATCTAGGCCGTAAGGAGAGAGGCAGTGGTTCATGGTAAGGAGGGGGAAACTTTGGGACCCTGAGACTAAGTACACTTATAATGTGGCCAGTATTTTGTCACTGGTCAGTAACTTACCAGTAATTATCTAGTTATATTCTTGTAAGATAACCTGAATGTTAAAATGTGTTTAAAAGCTGCATGCTGTCCTAACATTAGGCTGCTACTAAGCTAACATTACTGAGCCAGTTCCTCTCTATACAACAGATGAGTTGTGTTCATGTGTGGGTCTCAGGATAGTTTGCTCTGTATTGACTGTCAGTCCAGGGTGCAAAAGTAATGAGAAATCTCACTGACTTGTTAGCTAACATAAGATAGTTAACAACAATCCACTTTAATAACCAATGTCATGTCAGCGTCGCTCAAACTTATAGTCTGAAAAGCATAGCTGTATTTCCAATTTTTAAATATGAAGTGAAATTATTCAAAGTCAACTTATTATCTTACCTGGTGATTAAATTAAGTAGTGGTAAATGTCTTAGTATTTCACTTCAGGCCACTTGTGTGGGATCATTTATCCAGCTTTATTGAAAAAGGACATTGATGGAGGCCAATTAAGTTCATTTTTTCAGTGTACCTTCTCCTCTCTGTTGGAGGCAGTGTGCTGAAATAATTCTTTGACAGACTTGTCTACTCGAAAACAGGAAAAACCTTGTCAGGCTGTCCATATCTGTTAAGATTTCCTCCCGATCGCCTATTTGCCGGTTTGTTATTGTTTTCCCCCCACGGTGGGCGTGGCTTTCGAAGTATGACGCGCTCTGCAGTGTGTCTGTAGCATGGATGTATTTCCCTTTTCTGATGACGCGCAGGTTGCCATAGCGACTCTGTTAAATCCCCAACGTCACTCCTATGGCAAGGTTTTGGATAATATGGGATAATCACGTTCCGTCTTTCTTGAGAGGCATATAACCACTGTTATTATTGTTACTCCGCCGATAACAGATAGGGAATAGGTGATAAGAGCCGCGTGCTTTCTGTGCATACTGTTGGGAGTCCATCTACTGTCCGCCAGCGATGCACTCCAGCAGGAAGTTACGGTTTTTAACTTGCCGGCGGAAGCGCATAATGCCCAATAACGAATATAGATGAAATGATGGATGTTTGACCTGACGATATGTTGCGATTCTGGAATAAATTATCAACTGTATACCACTTGACTTTGTATCAGAATGCATCCAAACCTTTACAACCCCAGCGCAGTCTTTGCTTTGAAATTACCAACAAATTGAACCCAAAAATGTAGAAGCGATACTTGAGGTGGATCGAGCTCTAAATTGGAGGAGATTCTTGCAATAAACTGGAAATGGAACAGCAACTGAAATCGCTTTGATTCAGCAAGAATAACTGGTGCACAAGGAATTTGACCTGGTTTTTGGTGCTGACATGATGCTGTTAAACTAGCTGCAGGACAAAACCCTAACAGGATCTCTGTATAGTGCAGATAAGACATACTGTGTGATGGGAGAGTAAAGTTCCCTCCTTTCCCAACATTTTACTGTACTTCTTGTTGTCTTTTACCCCCGTGAGTGAAGACAAAAAATGCTGATAATTGCTAAATAAGTTGTGTTTGTGTGCTTTTACTTCATGAAATTGACAGTCTGACTGATTCTCTCAACACTTCACCTTCTCTCTGTTTGGCGCGTCCTGCTTGTCAAGACGCTCTCTCTCATCTGCTTTCTCTGTCTCATTTCCTCCCTCCCTCCATCCCTTTCTACCCCTCCCTCCCTCCATCCAGGAGATGAAGTGATAAAATAAAAGGTGGGATGATTTCCAGTTGTCAATCAAGGTATTTTGAACGACTAATACAACAAAAGACAATATTTACAATAGCATTTATCTTTCTTTTATTTTGAAAAGACTGATTTGTTTTTATTAGCTGACATAATGTATCCTAAAAACTGAGATTTTATGGTTTGTGATGGTTTAAAAAAGTGCGATCACTGTATTTCACAGGGGGGGAAAAAGTGTAAACTGAGGTAAAGTGAGTTCAGGTGAGTTTACTCTTCATCATGTCGCTGCTGCCTCTCCCCTCCATACTTGCAGCACACTTGACAGCTGACTTAATTAAATTGATCTCTTGTCGTCGCATCCCCCTGCCAGATAGACCATCAATCTGCACAACATCGTTCCATTACAACACACCCGCTCACACCCACACACACACCATCTCTTCCATCTCATCACAAGAAAATGGAAGGGTATTTGCAAATTGACTACAATGACAGCATGTATCCCAATTTACAGGTTATGCATATGAGGCATTAATCAGCACTCTTTTTACAGCCTCGGTACCAAGAACAACAAGCTCAAAGTAAAGTGAAACACACCAATATGTCAACTTATGTCTCTATTTACTGCAAGACCCAAATGAACCAAAGCATAAGTTGAATTATTAAATGGTGCTGCATTGCAACAGCAGTCTGTATATCGGTTTTCACCTCTGGCAGTGAGACAGTTTGGAAGTCCTCCTGTCTGTCAAATCTCTATTTACTGTGGCATTTGATACAGTAAAGGATTACAACCCTGCAACGATCAATTAAAGCCATCACAGGCAGGTTTTATTAGCTGACAGTTTGTCTGAATTTGACAAAAACTTGGGTGAACATAAATGAGTAAGATAATATGTCGGAATCTCTGCAGTATTGCTCTGCTATTTGATGTCAAAGTAAATTTTGAGGTTCGGGGCATGGAGCAGGAGGGCTTCACTCCGAGTTGTCAATCAGCTGCATGGCGATTGCTATTGGCTGGGTGGGTGGTGGAGGGAGGGGAGAGAGTGTGTCTGTCTTCCTGGTTTCCTTCAAACTTACCTACTGCAGCTTTAAGAAGGAATGTCTCATCCATCGCTCAAAGGCCCTAACGATAATAAACCAGCATGACCTGCAAATATTGTGTTTGGGCTCTAAAAAAAATGCAAAGGTGCAATAAGCTCACAGACAACAGCGGTGCTTAACACATGAATAATGAGCCTCATACATTCATGTTGCTGCTGATGTCATTCATCAAGTGTAATAGTGTGTAACATCCAGTATCTCTGCATTTGAGCAATAAACTACAAGATGCTGGGCTTTACAGCGATGAACAGGCAGGAGGTGTTGAAGGCTTGTTGCTTTTATAAAGTGGAGCTAGCATGGCATTGTAAACATAAAAAAATCCCCAAAACATCCAATAAATGTTTTATTTTGTAATCAATAACAATTAAATAATGATAATATTTAAACGCTCTAAAATATTTTTAACCACAACTTTTATTGATGGAAAAAGTTTTGTTTTGTTTTGTTTTTTTATGTGAAGTAAAGTGAAAAACCTTCAGTGTAGTCACATTATTTCACTTGTTTCCAATCCAGCTAAAGTTGTTTTTTAAGTTTTTTAAGTAAATTTGCATGAATCAAGTCACATCATCTTAAATGAGTTTCTACAATTCCAGAGTTTGGAGTCGAGATTGCAACAGGAGTCGACTCAGATTCTGTATATTAGTAGAATTGTGATGGAATCGAGAATCGACTCTTTTGGAGTCGACTCTCCATCCCTACGGAGTTACTTTTTAGGAAAGAGAACGTTGCTACATCTGATCTTCTCCATTCAGTTCTAAAAGGACGAGAGGACAGAGTTTAAAGGCATACTGAGCAGGATTTTCCCCCTTGAAATAGCATAAACTCATCTAAATATTATCCTAATCAATCATTAATTCTGTCAGCATCTACTTCTGGTAGTCTGTGACAGAGTGCGTGTCTGCAGAGACTCTGCCTTCTGCCTGGATTTTCTTATTTCTGAATGTTCGGGACGTTTCTGGGCGTCGACCTTTTGGCAGCAGGTGTATCCTGCAACCAAAACCACTGCTGAACCGTTTTATATCTAAAAGCCTTGTTGGCTGTGGTAGCGGGCTGAACTCTAACACAGAGTAACTGGAGCAAGTGTGTGTCACCGTTACCGTTACTGTTACCAAGCGTTACCAAGCTACCGTTGTTACCGTAGCTGCTTTGAAGTAGAAAAGCTGATATAGCTAGCTAGCTAGCTATATCAGCTAGCCGGCACTTGCCTGCCCAACAGAAACTCTGCGTCGCTCTTCATTCCCATCCTCTCCTTCAATACTCGCCAACCAATGTGAATGTGAACCAATGTGAAAGCCGACCCCAGATTCACTCTTGTTTTGGAACAAGCGTCGCCTGCTAGCCATTTTGCCTCGCTGTATTATTATTATATTTTTGTTATTTTTTACTATTTTGTACCATTCTGTCAACTGGGGGTGTGCGCTTCATGTCTTGTTGAGCAGGGAGGAGGGGTCAAATTTGAAAGTTGCAAAATCCTACTCAGTATGCCTTTAAACTAGATTATTTTTCTGGATTGAGATAGGAAAAAGTATACATTACAAATGCATTAAGTAAAGTGTATATTCCATAAAATGTACAAAGTAAAGCCAGACAAAATTTGTCCTCTGTAATGGATGTGATTTAAAATGTAGCAAAGTACCTCAGCAAAAATGTACATAAGTAAAAGTAAAATTAATGACTTTAAAAAAAATACTCGAAAAATCACAACTACACAAAAAAGCTACTCAATTACAGTAACAGGACTAAATGTATGTAGTGACTGTTTGAAAGCCTACAACGTGATGGAACTGTCCTTGGCTGTGCATCATATCAGTACATAAAATTAAATATTAACATTGTTGCAGGCAGTGGGAGACAAAGACCCGAGATATGAAATCTCTGGACACCCGGTCTGCTGCAGCGCCTGTCAGGATGGAAAGGCCATGCTACCTGCAGCTGAGCGATCCGGCTCTGCAAATCACAAGACAAATCAAAAGACAGCACAGCCCACTGATCCAAGCCCTAGCTGTCCATGGTCTGATAAACTCGGCGCATTTAAATGATTTCTTGGCACTCTCTGTGTGGCCCGGCAGTGCCACGAGTGTTTCGATGTTTCCTTAAAAATTCAATCTTGTTTGTGAGATGAAGTGGTGTATGAGTGTATGAGTGTATGAGTGTGGGAATAAGACGAGAGAAGAGACAGGCCGTGCGCAAGAGCACATTCCAAGCATTCATTGAAGGATTTAGTTTAACTCTATTTAACATTTAGATAGTATGCAAATGTCTTATTTTACATGGGTGCATAGGGATAGCGCTGTACCAATGGACATACGTCAAAATCAGAATCTGTTCATCGTAATGTGAAGGAGGACATGCCTTGTTTTCCATATTCATCACCTGTAGAGCTCATCTTGCAGAAGGCTGCGTATCCTCACATGTAACTCTACGGTTGGACTCGGTGTAGTGAGTCCCACATGTAAAAAAAAACGACTTAAAACAAGTAGAATGATCTGCCCATTTTTCCCTTGAGTCAAGAAAAGTCTTGAAACGAGCTGAATTGCATTGTGATGAAGTAAAATGATGTGGTTTCTCCTTAACCCAGAGGAATATTTTTGTCATGACGGTTATTAAATCGTGTTTGCGCTTCCCTTTGTGTGCGCCTCTGGCTTCACAAAGGGTCGGATGAATTTAGCCTGTTAATCCCTGATTATAAGCACCGACACTCATCTCAAAATGTTTTTACAACACAGATTATGTGCAGTAAAGCCAAACACTTGGATTGAAATAAACAGAGTAACAGCGGTTGTTCTGAATATTAATTAGATAAGAATTATAGTTTATTCACTTGTCGATTCAGTCCCTGGTTATCCATTAGTTTGATTATGCATTATGAATGCTAATGTGCCCTTTGAGTGTTAATGTCATCAGCATGGTCGCTGTCGTCGTCATCATCATCATCATCATCATCATCCACACAAAGCTAGCTTTAACGCCCAGCCACACTCGTGACTGTGCAGCCTGTAGGAAAGCATAAATCGCAGTGTATTTACAGCGATGCAGAGAGCAGGGAAAGGGAGAGAGAAGGGGGGGAATATCAGAGAGAAGAAGTATTTTGAGTATTTTTCTCTATTCTCACTGCCTGTGGCGATAACCAAAATAAGCAACAAGAAATGTACTGTACAGCATGGAAAGCACCGGTTCTCTGACACTCTAAAACGGCTGTATTAATAATGTAATAATAGACATAAAGTTGAGATAACCTTCACTTGTTTCAGGAATTGTCTAGTGTCAGTATCTTGAGACAAGTCAGAATAAGGCAGAAAATGACACTTCAACAAAATTATTGAAACAAATTGATTTGAAGTGAAATTATCTAACTCCATTGGCATATTTCTTCACTTATTTTAAGAAAATTACAATTTTAGGAATCAATAATAGACTAAATGACTTGTTAAGATTTGATAACCGATTGCCAATACTCACTCTATATCTGGAGACTGGGATGAACTAGAGGGAATGAGAGAGTGAAGGAGTGTGAATGTGCACAGTGGATAGATAAGAAGAGACTTAAAGAGGCAGAGAGGTGGAGACGCACTATCATATGTCTGTAGTGTGTTAAAGGCAAAAAGAAATGAAAGAGGGAATGAGAAAAAAAAAATATCAGAGAAAGCTAGAGTTCCTCAGTAACTGCAGCAGCAGCAGCAGACACACGTGGCCTGTCAATGAGGTGTGTGTGTGTGTGTGTGTGTGTGTGTGTATGTATGGGTGTGTGTGTGTGTGTGTGTACACATGTGTGTAATGCTGTTGGGGGAGGGAGAGAGGAAATATTTCTATGACAGATTTCCTAGAAAAATGTTTTAGTCACCAGGGAAATTTTTTTTTCTCGCCTGGAGTGTATTTTTGGTGCTGTAATTCAGTTTTACAGCTCTCTCTCTCTCTCTCTCTCTCTCTCTCTCTCCCTGTCTTTCTCTATGTCTCGCTATCTCTCTCTCGTCTTCTTGCTGTCAAACAGAAAAGAGGACTCGACGGATTTCCCCCGAGGGACAAAAGGAGGAGAGGAAGAGACATCTTGACATTTGACCTTTCGCCTCCGTACCTCAGGTCCGAGGCCAAGTCTGCGAGGTCGACATTCGAATCAATCACAGACTGAAGTTTACTAGAAACCAGACTGTGAACTTTCACTCTCTCCTTTTCCTTTCTTTTACTCACTTTTTACTCACTTTTTTAGTCTCGCCTCGCATTCCAATTCAACTAACTTTATTAGCCTTTTTTATTGCATTCCTAGAAAGAGACATTTTCATACAGGTGTGGAGAGACCTCAAGGCATTCCCCTCCCGAAAGCGAACGACAAAAACAGGATGCCACGAAAAAAAAAAAAAAAAAAAACCCAAGCAGGAATCAAGGTGTTGAGGTCGAAAATAACCCTCCTGCAGGGGGACGCTGCACTTTTGAAGGCTCAGTTGTTAACCTCTGACCTCTGCACCCCTCTCCTCTCTGATGAGGGCACAGGCCAGGCTTTTCTTAGAAACTAATGGAATGACTCACCAGGATGTCCAGAGAGAGAGAGAGAGAGAGAGAGAGAAAGAGAGAGAGAGACACACAGAGAGAGAAACATGGTCTGGGCTGGGATCTGTCCAGACATCCAGAGTCGAAGAAACCAGACAGACTCTGATCACTGATTTAATCAGCAAAACTGATACTTGCTACACTGTAAATGGGCTTAATTAAACCAGATCATGGCCATATGAAATGCTAGCTGGGACCTCCCAAGCCTTGGAGACTAGATGATTTAAATATTGCTGACCGGGATCCCCTCGCTCAATCACTCCTTCTGTTATCTGAAAAGCTAATTTGTAGAAAAGAGAAAAAAACTCCAGGCAATACTCCTTACCTACATATTCCAGAGAACAGATGTTTTGTTCCTAAGGCTTAAATCCATCACACTTTATTTGGATAGTCCAGTGCTGATACTCTATCAGGCGATTATAGCGTGTCACGGAAAGTCTACTGAGTTTCAGGTGATGTTCACAATGTTAGGGTTGGAGTCAGCGATAGGGTTAGAGTTACATATTCTGTAGAGATGCAGCAAACAGGAAAATGACATT
Source organism: Centroberyx gerrardi (assembly GCF_048128805.1). Lineage (NCBI taxonomy): Eukaryota > Metazoa > Chordata > Actinopteri > Beryciformes > Berycidae > Centroberyx > Centroberyx gerrardi. The sequence goes on along the minus strand of NC_136007.1, from coordinate 9,868,760 downwards.
TTGTTGGACAGCAACATTTTGTCACCTGATAGTTGAGTATCAACACTGGACTGTCCAAATAAAGTGTTGCAGCTCAATCTAATATAAGGTTTCAGTCCTATACTTTCATTACATTTCAGTTCTTGAGTTTCATCGGAGCTAAGTCCTACTACCTTTGATCTTGATCAAAATATTTTCTGAAAGGCAAAACGTGGCACTTGACCAATGTTATGACTCTAGGAGGTTTGATGGATGGGATGTAGTCATTTATCATTGATGAAGTTGATGAAGCTTGAGTTTCTGTTCCTTGTCGCTGCTCCTGCTATCAAGTTCTTCTATTTATTCCAAACAAATTGCTGTGGCTGCTTCTGGAAACATAAAGCGCATCACTTCCTGTACACCTATCCTGTTGTATTTTATTTTATTTTTTTCATCCTGTTGTGGAAGCACCTACCTGACACCGGGTGTTTAGAACAGCAAATGTAAAAGCTTTCATAAACTAGGTATAGGTTGAATAAATATTGCGTTATATCAATCGGTGATACAGAGCTGCAAAACTGACATTTATTTGTATGAAATGTTGCGGATTATTTCATTAACCAGGCAGCAAGTCACATTAGAGCTAATTTTTATATGCAAGGATAAATTCTTACTTACAAGGCCAACCTGGTCTGATCTTAAGAATCTCAGTATAATTGCACTGTAGCCCAAGTATTGTAATAATATTACCTTGGGAACTCTCTGGCGATTTGCACCTCTGTGACCGACCGTACTGCAGTCCACCGACACTCTAGCCAAAGAGCAGCTTTGGAAATACAATAAACACTTTCTCATTCCGCCGCTGTCCGGCTTTCTTTTTGTGGTCGCTTGCTGAATAGCTGAAAATCACTCAACAGGTCTGTGTTTGCTCAACCAAAATAAAAACCTCCACTGTGTGTCAGCGTGCTAAATACACACGGAGCGCTGGTAGGGTTTTTTGACCACACAGCGCTTTCTCACGCATGAAAATAAGATGTAGCCGCAAGCGAAGCGCAAAGAGCATAATTCTTTCCATCTCACAGCGATTTCAAACGTTTAGTGAGTAGATGCAAGGAGATGCTGGAAAACGGCTAAATTAGCCGTGACAGAACCAATGAAGAGGAATCTCTCCACTTTCATGACACAAATGTATACGTACATACATACGCCATGTGATCCCCACACACACACACACACACACTTGTATAAAACTCCTGATAGCACTCTATTCCATACATTCCTTCTCCCTAAGAGGAGGAGGAGGGGCGGCTGAACATTTGGAAGAGAATCTGAGAACATACCATTTCATGTCCCATTAGGTCCACTGTTATGACCCATGGGTCGGCCATTTCTGCCATTAAATGCCTCTTTAATATGACTCATAATGAAAAGACGGTCTGAAAACACTGCTCTGCCTCTATCTGTCTGAATCACTCTTTCAGTCCATTGATCTCTCCCTCAATTTCCCTTACTGACTCTTCCTCCTCCTCTCTCTGCCACTTCTTTTTCTTTCTCCCTGTTGCTCTGTCTCTACTGGTTAGCCTCAGTGACTGTAGCTGGCAGTCCACGTCTCACTTCTACTACTCTCTCTTCCTTTCCCTGAGAGAGATGCTTACACTGTCACACGACTATTGCCAATACTGCAAATAAGACACAAGTCCGATTTAGCTGTTTCTGATTGCATAAACTGACAACTCCCCATAATATTCCCATTACATACAGTACATGTACTTATTTTGATTATCCAAAAAGAATTGTGAGGTGTTTTTTTTAATGTTTTTTTGCTATAAAGTAACTTGTTTCCTTGCCTGCCAATATCAAATATTTACCAAAACAACTACACCCGTGATTCTTCCCTACCACAACTTGTTGTTCATCACAGCCATAGGCCTGTCTCTACTGGAATAACAAAACACCATGCTTCAGGCTCTACTTCTACTTCTAGGAAACCTGATGGAATGAAGGAAACAACTGATGCATCAGTCATGACGAGAGTATTATTTAAGCAATATTCTAATTTGGTTCTACTGTATAATAGAGCTGAACAATTAATCGAAAAAAAAAAAAATCAAAATCCTAATATGAACTTCTGCAATTTCCAAATCGCAGCTGCAATTAATTGCTTAAGACAGAGAGGAGCGTCCAAACTGGATTTCTGAACAAGGTGTTTTAGAGCTCCAGGTAATATTTCACCCAAGAATCACAACCTTTCATCAACTCAGTAAATCCTGCACACTGACAGATATATATATATATATATTTTTTAAACAAAATCACTTTTCATTAAACAATTCTAAAATTCTAAAAATATGTATGACAAGAAAAACTTATATGATATGATATGAATCGCAATGGCAGTATTAGTAGTAGTAGTATCGCAGTAAATCTCAATTGCAGTATTCTGTCAAATAATCGCAATTAGATTTTTTTGTGTTGTGTAATGTTAAAAGGAGAATTGTTTGTAGCACTAATGCAGGATAGATGCAGGATAAATGCTCCCACTGTAAACAGTACATGTGCATTTCACACAATATGTAACTTTCACACTTCATATAATTTGGATCACAAATATGGCGGCTGTTCAAATACGGTGCTTCAATTGATCACATCAATCAGAATATCGAATCCCATGTATGAATTAGCGGACATACAAGGAGATGCATCAGAGGAAATGTAATAAATAACGATGAGACTGAATTCACACTGAGAGGCAACTTAATAAACAAGGCTAGATATAAGAGCCATGTGTGAGTGAGAGATTAAAAGAATACAGATGAAGAGGAGAGTGAAGCAGAGGAGGGGGAAGGCAGAAGGTACAAATGGGAAGACAGCGGGAGGAAAGTAATAAGTGGAGACGTGCAGCCGTCTCAGTGACAGGCTGTGTTTGAAACCCCGTCTCGCCTGTGACAGTAAATGAGATGATTGGTAGCTAGTTTCCCCTGAGGAGGCTCTGCCAGCTTGGATCTCTTCCCAGTCTAACAAGGCGTGCGTCAACACCAAAGTAGCGTGTGGAAACAACAAGACGGAACAGACGACCGCACGATGATGGACGGACAGATGAGGGATGTGTGTGTGTGTGTGTGTGTGTGTGTGTGTGTGTGTGTGTGTGTGTGTGTTCCAGCTGTATGTCTCTGTGAATTCCATAAGCGTCTGCGTTTGTTTACACCTGTCAATGTCGACAGCATGGGTGTGTCCGGTGTTTACATTAAGATCTACAGCACTTCTCACAGGGGGAGGGGCTTGTTCCGACCCGCTAAAAATATCTTTGTAAATGGTTTACGGTTTCAATTATGTAAACTGCTTGAGGTGCGACTGATTTATCTGGACAGACACTGAAAAAAAGCCTCAAAATCCCTAAAATAAAACCTCTAAAATCAATCCGAGATTAAATACATGGAGCGGTCTTTATGGTTTTGATAGTATTAAAAATGTATTTGACTTTATGTAACCAGGTATGGGGATTCGAACCGATGACTTTCTGGTCACACGCCTGCGTCTCGTGCCTCTAGGTTGCTGTGTGTGTGTGTGTGTGTGCTCAAGTGTGTGTATGTGTTTGTGCATTACTGTTGGTATGTCTGACGTGTGCATCTGTATGTGTGTGTGTTTTTGTGTGTGCATGTGCATTTCTGTGCATATGCGCATGTGTTTAGTGAACAGGTGTGCGTATGTGCATTCTTGCATGTGTACGTGTGTGTGTGCATACATGTCTCTTTCTATATACAAGAGACATGTACATATATTTTTGAATGTATATACTCTTACCGGGGTTCGCTTCCCCACTCACATTCCTCGCCCTTCACCCACTCACACGCACACACACACACACACACACGCGCGCGCTCTAAAGCAGCTGCTCGTATTTATTTTTATTTCTCCCGACAGTCATCACTCTTAGCATTGCTTCCCTGCTGCTTCTCTCCGTTTCGTCTGTACTTTCATATCTGTCCGAGCGCAGCTGCATTCTACTTACGAAAGCCGCTACATGAATAAAAGTCGATCTCTATGTTCTGATCATGTTCTCGGTCCTACTCACAGCGAGCTGGGCCGGCTCTGCCTGCTCTCCTGCTCCCCGTCGTTGCTGGTCAGGCTGTGTCTCGGGGTTCGTCCCTGGCTGCTGTTGCTGCTGCTGCTGCTGCTGTTACAGTTGGCGCTGGAGGAGACGGGCTGCTGCAGCTCAGCGGCCGAGTTCACCACGCTGTTCCTCTTCTCACCTGCAGGGAGTCGAGACGGATTCAGAAACTCTTTGGTGTCGTCGACCAGCAAATTGTCTCTTTGTCTGCGGTAGGAAGCGATGTAACTCGGCGGCCACTTTGACAGACCGGTTCGATTAGGACTAGTAACAGGGTATATCGTCCATTTCTGCATCAGATATCTAGTCTAGAAAGACACTCAACACATTCCTTCCATTCCACTGTAGCCTTGTTTGTACTGATGTAGTAATTCAGAGAAATAGAGACAGTCAAGGATTGTGGCGTTGTTCTAAAAAGAAAATAATGAAGACAAAAAATATCCATTGTGTAAGTCCGTGGGCAAGTTTTTAATTAATTGAAACTCTAAAAACTCGAAATATAGTCACACACTACCTGATTCTGTACACACAATAGCACTGAAAATAGACAGGGTGGCATACCTCTATGAAAAATGTATTAACTAATATCAGCTCTTGGTAGGTGAGGCCAGAAAGTTCATTTCTGACTCTGTCCACTGTGACACTGCCTGTTTGTGTCTGCGCACGTGCTGTGTCCGTTTCTGCATGTGTATATTTGTGTTTGTGTGCGCACATGTGCATGTTGAATGTTTTGTGTCTCATTGCTTGGATGTTTTGTGTGCGCTTGTCAGTGTATGTGAACGTGTTTGTGCACTTGTGTGTTTGAGTGTTTGAGGCAGTGGAGTGTGTTGAATGTGCCTACTTGCAGATCTGCATCTGTTTTCGTCTGTGTGTGTGTGTGTGTGTTGTTTCCCTGTCTCTTTGTCTACATATTTTTGAGTGTTTGTTAGCATTTGTTGTATATTTGAGTGTTTTTGTGTTTTCCTCAGGTTGTCAGTTTACTACAGCAGCGTAGGGAGGGAGGGTTATTGATGACTTAGGGAGGGTTATTGATGACTTAGGGAGGGTTATTGATGACTTAGGGAGGGTTATTGATGACTTAGGGAGGGTTATTGATGACTTAGGGAGGGTTATTGATGACTTGTTATTCAGGCACTAAAGTCTCTCAATCTAGTATAAACTAATGGCATTGCAACACTTCCGTCTGATTATCGAGGCTACGTTTCAAACTAGGTGCAAGGAATTATGGTCATTGTAGTTCACTAACACTCTTTAGGCACTTAAATCGTGATTGTTTGAAAACTATATCAGTGAGAACTGCCAGCTTCATGCATCATTGCGCCAAAATGAATCCAAAACAAAAAATCTGCTTGGCAGGGCGTTCATTTACCTGGGCGAGCCGCCACAATATTAACCCTGTAAGGGAAACGCTATACTGCCAGTGTCCAACTCACCTTTCAGGGAATGTGTGGGAGTGGGGAAGAGAGTGAGCGGCCTCTCGCTGCAGGACGGGGCTTTGCTCTCCGTGCTCCTCCTCCTGGACAGGTTGAGCTGCAGGTTGGTCGAACCGGTCGAACTCGGCATGTCCTTGAATATCTGCACACATGAGGGAGACAGATGAGGTGTGAGTGGATTTAGCTCAGCCAGCAAAACAATCTACATCGAGAGGTCAAATTTACAAGATGGAGATAACAAAATGGAAGTAACATAGAAAACATACGGAAACACTGTTTTTTTGTTTTGTTTTCTTCACAAAAACAATTAACAGGTATACGGTATGCTCTAAATTCCTTTCAGTCACATGAAGGTACAACATTTTTACCATGCAGGGTAGTTTAGTTTATCTTATCTCATTTAATCAGAGACTTATTTCCAATGTGGTGTTTGAATGTAAAAACATACATGCTGGTCCTAATATGTCCTACATTATGATTCAGTATAAAAAACAAGCAAAAACACAGTATTAAAATAGCAACATGATGAAATAAACATTTCTGCTAACTCACTAGTGATCCAACCAGTCTCTATGCCTGTTTGCAAAGTTAATAATGCTTGCCATTTTGTGAGCTGATAAACAAAACACATCAATTTCATTCTTTTCTATATTCCACCAATGCATTGCACCATTCACTCACTATTGCCGAAGTCAGCATCCTAACTGCTTGCTGCTGCCCCGTCTAATGCTTTTTTAAGTATAAATAATTACAGATGCAGAAAAGCAAAATGGACAGCAGGGTAGACAGCGGCCCACAGTCTACAATTTACAATTTCTAACCCTAAAATTCATTTCTGTGCTATTCCTTGAAGCAAGATGCAGCAAAATACATAACACCAACTTAAAGTACTGTAATTGCATTCGGGGAAGAGGAGAGAGTGACAATCACATGCTCTGCAGCTCTGTATTTTGTTTCATGTTTGTAATTTTTCCCTCACCAATTCTCTCTCCATTTTTCGAACAGATTTTTTTCCCCCCACAACTGAAAACCTTATGTTTTTATTAGCCTGTTATTTCAGCCTGAAAAGTCAAGTGTCATCATCTCCTCATCCGTTCGTCTGTCATCGCCTCTTTCTCCTTTTCAGCCAGCTCCACACCCTTAGCTCCATCCAGGAAGGAAAAGAGAAGAAACAGAAGCAAACTGGAGATCTGGGAAATCCCTTACCGACTGTCACACCGGATTTGTGGCTTTCGACTGCAGAAAAGTGCGCTAACCTGTCATAACCAGGATCAAATGAAACCCGCAGACTCCTGAATGCATGCAGCTATCATGAAGCTCCAGTAAAGTGTTTATGAATGTTTGCTTCAATACCGTGTACACCAAACTAAAATGTTTTCGTTGTAGTAAATGGTGGTAGCAAATTCAAGAGGAAGAGGAAAAAAAACGCTTTCCGAAGGCTTCGTGCCAAAATTAGCATAGGAAATGAAAGAAATGTCTGAAAAAGGACACTAATCATCTTTTCGTACGTAGGAAAAGGGCAGATGTGTAAAGGATTAGTGTTTCTCAATTACACGTGCAGACTGTCACTGTTCTATATCTTCAGGAGACAGTGTGATGTGGAGTGTGATGGGTTTTCTATAAGAACAGATAGCCGCTTTAGCAAAATTTTTATAATCCATTTGCTTTGTTTTGCCCCCTGCACCGGAGACACCGTCAATCAAAAGAACTCCAGCAGTTCTCTAGGAAGTCTGGAGGAGGCAGAAAGCCGACTGTGCTTACTATGTGTGTGTGTGTGTGTGTGTGTGTGTGTAACTGTCTGTCTACCAGGCTGCTGGGCAGAATCTGCTGAGGATCACTGAGGATTCACTGTGTGTACCTGGTGTGTTGCGAGCTGCTGTGTGTGTGTGTGTGTGTGTGCTCCCTGGACAGGCCAAGCAGACTGTGTGTGTGTGTGTGTGTGTGATGCTGGGGTCTCAAACAGTTGGGCTAATTTGTCCGTTGCCATAGTGACCTCTGTAAGCAGCTTGACCAGCCAATAAGCTTCTTGGATCGAAAGGGGAAAGGGGCCTGAGGGCTTTGAAGTGTATATATACTGTATATGTGTGTGTGTGTGTGTGTGTGTGTGTTCAGCAGGTCATGGTTCACTCATAATGGTGGGTGGGTTAATTGTTGTTTTCATGAACAATTATGCAAAACAAAACCGGGGGAGGCATTTCATATATTTTCCTCAAAAATCCTCTTCCATCCCACTTCACTCCTGTGTGTGTGTGTGTGTGAGTGCGCGTGTATGTGTTCATTTATGCATGATGATACACACACACACATGCCCCGCTTACCCTCTCATGGTTCTCTATGAGGATCTCCACCACGATGTTTTGGAACTTGATGTCCATGATGGCCGCCACCGTCTCCTCCTGCGGGCGCAGCAGCGTCGGCCCGAACACCACGCCCAGGTTGGCCACGGTCATCAGGTTCTGCTGGTGGTGACTGGCCACACTGAGAGAGAGAGAGAGAGAGAGAGAGAGAGAGAGAGAGAGAGAGAGAGAGAGAGAGAGAGACAATGAGAGACAATTACCAATTTGTAATATTCATCTGTTTATTGTATTATCTGAATGCTCTTGCTTGAATTGATTTTGTCTTATTAGTAATGTATTCACTATTTACTCTGCTGTTCGATGAATTGTGTCTTTTTTACTTCATTGTTCTTATGCTTTGGCAGTATTGTTCTTATGACATTCATGCCAATAAAGCATGTTGAATTTAATTGAATTGTTTCCATTATTGTTTCCCAATTCATTATTATCCATTCTTATTATTTAGCTTTTTTTTTTTCCCTCCTCTCTCTCTTTCTTTTCCAACAAGGGACTTATAGCCTAGCTAGCTATGTTTTTGTTTGTTGTTGTTGCTCTTTTTTTGTTGTTGTTGTTTGTCTTTTCATGTCACATGTTTTGTAGCTTAGTATTATTTTTTGTCATTAGTCATAATGTGTTAAGAATTGAATTGAATTGAATTGAATTGAATTGAATTGAATTGAATTGAATTGAGAGACTGTGATCCAGACATTCCACCTAAGCCAGTGATGAAGACTTTATAGCAGATAGGTATTATCTATGCAGGTAAAGAGGTTGCACTCTGTATACCTGCATACGCCCTCAACTACATGCTGCGACTGGCTGAAACGGAAGTGTGAACCTGGCTACTATCCCATTTGTCACACATTATATCATGTCGCCGCTGCCTAAGAAAGCCTGGTAAAGCCAGGGGGCTTAGAAGAGGCTTTAGAGTGAAACACAATGCCACTCGACCGCATTAGAAGAATAATTACAGAAAAGCCAACAGTGTCATGCCCTGCTTTTTCCTTATAGGCTGCAGCAGCTTGTGGTTATCTAAGCAACAGACAGGCCAGGCCACCTGCTATGGCCTTGTCTATGCATTGCTGTCTATGTGCACAAACACCCACAACGCCGAGGCAAAGAAAAAAAACGTTGCAAATGATTACAACTGATTAGTTGCACTTTAAAGAGTCTTATGACATCAAAAACACTGAATCCCTACCAGCTCCAGTGGTGCTGCTCTCTATAGGGGCAAGATGAAATCAATAAAGTAATACATTTATTATTACTATTATCCTCTCTTTCCCTTCAAGGGCCAAGTCAGGAAATAGATTTGACTTGAATGCGGCTGGATGGGTTTCTATTTACACGCTGCCTTAATGCATGTGGTCAAGAGATTACACACAGAGCGCTAATCCTCCTCGGGGGATGCAGGACAACAGCAATCAGGCTAAAGAGTTTTCCAGCAATGTAGATGTGGAATACTCAACCCCTGCAGAACATATGAGGTTGTAATCCTTCTGGTGGGGAAAGAGAGCAAAACCTGTTCCTCCCTCCATACCAGAGGAGAGAAGAAGAGAGGAGAGGAGAAGAGAGGAGAGGAAGAAAGGTAAGGAGAGGAGAGGAGAGGAGAGGAGAGGAGAGGAGAGGAGAGGAGAGGAAGAAAGGTAAGGAGAGGAGAGGAGAGGAGAGGAGAGGAGGAAAGGTAAGGAGAGGAGAGGAGAGGAGAGGAGAGGAGAGGAAGAAAGGTAAGGAGAGGAGAGGAGAGGAGAGGAGAGGAAGAAAGGTAAGGAGAGGAGGGGAGATGAGAGGAGAGGAGAGGAGAGGAAGAAAGGTAAGGAGAGGAGGGGATAAACAAGGAAGAAAAATAAGGAGAGGAGAGCAGAGGAAATGAGAGGAGAGGAGAGGAGAGAAGAGAGGAGGAAGAACGATAAGGCAAGGAGAGAAGAGGAGAGGAGAGGAGAGGAAGGTAAGGAGAGGAGAGGAGAGGAAAGGAAAGGAAGGAAGGTGAGGAGAGGAGCGGAGGGGAAGAAAGGTAAGGAGAGGAGAGGATAAAAGAGGAAGAAAAATAAGGAGAGGAGAGCAGAGGAAATGGAGAGAAGAGAGGAGGAAGAACGGTAAGGAGAGGAGAGGAAAGGAAAGAGAGGAGAGGAGAGGATGAAGAAAGGTAAGGAGAGTGGAGGAGGAAAGAAGAGGAGGAGAGAGGAAAGGGAAAGAGAAGAGAGGAGAGAAGACAGAAGAGAGGCAGAAAAGTAAGGAGGGGAGGAGAAGAGATAGATCAGGGAGAAGAGAAGAGTTGTAGCAAAGTAACAAAGGGCAACACTGCACTACTGAAATACCACAGAATACAGAATTACAGCCAGTGTATTACATGCATTTAAATCAATAACATTTGAATGGACGGGTTTATTAGTGGACAGTATTGAATGATGAATCAATAGAACAGATATTCCATTTAACCAGCTATAGAATGCTACATAGTATACAGCATTAGTAAGTATTTATACCTGTGTATAATTCTGTAGACTATAGATCTGTCTGTTTAAAGTTAAGGTGATTTGGATCCCCATTAGCTATTAGCTGATAGCAACAGCTATTCTTCCTGGGATCTACATAATAACACAGTACAATAATTCAATAATTCAATCCACCTGAGCCTCTAAATAAAAATAAAAGGCTATTTATTTGGATGAGACTATTGTGTTGTTGGCCTCCAAAATTAACCTTGGTCTATGACAAATCTCCATTTGAGTGGTATTCCTCTATAAATACTGAATTAAAAACACTGAAATTGGTTTGTAAGGTATTCTAACTCAACGCCAACGATATGATACGAATGATAAGAATGTTATTTCCTCCTTTTCAATGATACCTTCCTCCTAAGAAACTGTTTTTGTTCTTTTGCATTTTCTCTCATTTTATTCTCTTGCATTAAATCTTCCCAGCTAGGAGACTGGGCTGCCGTGTTCCTGTTGCCGTTAGATTTTATTCAACTTGCTGCAATATTACTCACTGAGGACATTGACCTTTTCCAAAATTTTAACTTGAATTGCTTTCAGAGGAGCTCAGCTGCCCCTGGCTCCACTGTGATTCGAACCCTACGTGTATGTGTGTGTGTGTGTGTGTGTGTGTGTGAGCCTCATATTTCGACCTACTTGGCCAGGTGTTTGGTCAGCAGCTCCAGCATCTGTCTGTTCTTCTCAGGCAGCCGATGCACGATAGCATGGATCTCTGTCACCCTGGCCTCCGGGTTGTCTAGCTCTGGACAGAGAGACAGACAGAGAGAGAGAGAGAGAGAGAGAGAGAGAGAGGGAGAGAGAGAGGGAGAGAGAGTCAGACACAGAGTAGGAAATTAAAAGTAGAGGAGAAGGAAGGAGACAGACAGGTTTTCGTCAGTTTGGGTGTTTAACTCTACTGCAAAGTGGCACTGCAGTATTTTCTGGTGACAAACAGGTAGACAGGCAGACAGACAGACAGACAGACAGACAGGCAGTCAGACAGACAGGCAGACAGACAGACAGGCAGACAGGCAGTCAGACAGGCAGTCAGTCAGGCAGAGAGACATGCTGGTGATGAATGACTCTATAAGTCAGCGGCACAGAGCCAGTCGATAGAGAGACGACAGCAGACAGACTCTAGATCAACCCCTTTGGCCCTGGCTGTCAGTGCCGGGGAATACACTCCCACTGTCAGATCACACACACACACACACACACACACACACACACAGGAAAACAAAAATGCATTTTTTCTTATCAACAATCAGGCTGATAAGCTAGGATATACATGAATACACACACACACACACACACCAAAACACGCATAAATACAGAATGTTACTTCCAAAACACACAATCACATGAACAAACTTGCAAAAAACACACAGCAATCACAGAGTGAACACAAGAAAAAGCACCGAAACGCACACACACACACACACACACACACACACACACACAGAACAACCATCACAAACATGCTCATTGCACATATTTAGTGGATACACACATGGCACGCTGTGAGAACAGAAACATACAACCAACCAACCACACACACACACACACACACACACACACACACACACACATCACATCCACATGCATGTTCACGTCCGTTACACTCGATCATGCAGCCTTCCACGCAGATGCATGCACATGAAAACAATCACACTCATCACTGCCACTGATGCATTCTCTGGTGTCCAGCACATCACACACATTATGCTAAAGCACACACACTCCTCTACCTGCACCTCGACTCAAAAGTTAAGACAGAACACACATACGCACACACACACACACACACACACACACACACGTATGCATACACACACAAACATCAGGGTATCTGCAGGTTTCCTTTTAATGCTACCTGGGATTGAATTTAAAGCATGCTGGCCATTTTAGACCTGGACCTTATTTTCCCATTTTTTTCCATCATACCAGGGAGCGATCGATGTGTTGAAAAAGACATGTTTTGGATGCTTTTGGGGTGAATTTGTTTTGGAGACTGTATTGGAGAGCCGCATGCCCAGGCAAGCAAGACAGAAGTAGTTTTATAGTGAAGCAACTGTTGTGATTTTGGTCAGAATCAATTGATATGGTGGACAAAGATGGGAAAATAGGGTCCAGGTCAATTATGGATGGAGTTATGCTTTAAGACCAATTTAACAAACTAAAGAAACAAAAATCAAGCCAAAATAGACAATTTCCGATCAATTGTATCAATTAACATAGCTAATCAAAGTCCTGAAACTGTAAATGGGCAGTATAAGGAAGAGGAAATTAAAGTTTGGCATACTGCATTAACCCTGTTCTGTGCGAAACCTCTGTCTAATTTGTATCAAAATGAAAATTAAAAAATAAACCTGTTGTTTCATGGTGAGAAAATTAAGACTTCTAATAACTGTATTTAAGTAACTGTTTTTAATACTTTTTATGACCTCAAATTTAGCTAATTTATTTTTCCAGACTTTAAGGACCCGCAGATACACTGACACACACACCAGCCCGTGTGTTAAGTCAAAACACACACGCACACAAACACACACACACACGCAAACCACAGCTCGTACATTAAAGCAACACCGCAGTCGGTAGCTATGGTGCCGAGACACAGCAAGCGCTTCCAACAAGCTGAAGTCATTTACCATCACAGTCTCCACCTCGTCCATCACTGGAAACACATCGACCTTTAAAAGTCACTTTTCCTCTCTCACCTTGGATTTCATTTCTCACTTCATCAGAGAAACAATTTTATTCTCACTATTCATTCTTGTTTTTTCCACTATTTCTCAACATGAGAAAACGAAGTCACACACATGCATGTACCCAAGCACAAATAAACATCCTTTCACCCTTTGCCACGCATGCCTGCTTGCATGCACACACACACACACACACACACACCCACACACACAAACTGTGGAGTTAGCTGTAACACTTTATAATGCGGTGACCAACGTGAAAGTAAAGAGTCAGGGTTCTCACTTCATCAAAAATTCATCTCAGCATTTCTTAATCGTGCATTTCTTTTTAATCGTGTCTTCACTATATGCAGTACATGCTTTTGCAATCAAAGTCATGTTAGCAAAACCACACATCCACCCACATTCAGTATGTATTATGCACACACACACATCAGAGCGAGCACACTACGGTTGTTAATGATACCAACACTTTGACTTTGTTGCCAATACCAGCCCGGATACCATGGCAAATTAAGAAGTTGTTTACCATGCAGTTATTACATAAGTAAACTTGTTTTACAAATCAAATAGCCATTGATAGCCCATTTAAAGAGGGGGAAACTACTACAAGTGTTTCACATACAGTAAAACATATTTTGCTGATGCATGCAAATTCTGAACACAGCACCAGATTATTTTACACGACTTTCTGATAAAATGTAAGACAAAGCTGACAATAGTAAACTAACATTACAAAATAGAGAACTGTTACTCAGATCTGCTCTAAATCTGATAAATTATACTCTTTTTCACCACCGGTACTCACTATAATGCACCAATATCATTATTGCTTTCACTAATATCTCACTGAAATATTCTCCATTGATAATTTGCTGATAAATTTGGTGCGAAACAGGGATAACCAGTCAGACTTCTTCTATTTCTTGAATGATGCAACTGAATGATAGCTCCTAGAAATTTGATTTTCAATATATTTTGCAGCTTACATCTTAAATAAGCTGTATCCTTCTGGGTAGTTCAAAGAGCCTCTCTTCCTCAGAATCCATTTTATTAATATATCCTTTTATCCACATGAAAACACACACTCACCCACCCATCAACCAAGTTCCCACCACCCACCCACACATGCACACACACACACACACACACACACACACACACACATGCACATACATCTCCGGGAAGAAGTGAAGATTTGGTTAAGTGTCGTTGAGGCTGGTAAAGGTAAATTTAGAGTCTAACACTCTCTCACTTCTCCTCTCCCGCCAAGAGCACACCAAGCCTTACAGCACAAGCAGAGCTCCACCTGTTGGCCAGGGCAGGTAGGGCAGGATAACGCCACGGTGATGGATCATCAACCGTCACTTGTCATTTAGTAAATCGGACAAAAAGGAGGACAGGTAGATGGAGACAAGAGGAAAAGTTTCAAAGAGGGAACCTCCTCCTCTATCTTCACTTCTAACAGCAGGTTGTATATTCAACTTTACCTGACTTTTAACTGTTTCAACCCTTCAGGACAGGTGAAAAGGAAAAGACAGAAGCGCTGCAGGGAGGAGAGAGAGGGGTGGAGATGTAGACATAATGGACAGGTGAAATTATTATAAAAAATATAATAGTAATATAATAAGTGCATTTCTATTCCCTCCCAAACTCACTCAAGCTCCCAGTGGTTCTTGGTTAGGAGAACACAGTGATGCTTGCTGCCAGATAGGTTTCACTGTGTTATAATCTCAGACTCAGACTAAATAGTCTAGGATACATTGCATATGAATCCGAATCTACTGGGCCTATATAAATATATAAAACATTCAAAGTTCAACAATTTGAACATTTCTGAATGACGAAAAGCAGGATGAGGTTGTCTTGACCCATCACAGGTTTCACAGAATTCCACTGAATTAAATTAAACTTGAAACCTGAAATTCCGATTCTGTTTCCTGTAGGGTTTTTTCAAATTCCAATTCCAATTCCTCAGTTGAATTGGAATTGATGAGTTTATTCATGAATTGACTCCCACCTCTGTCCTTAGTTAACAAGATACAGTGGGAGTAACAGCTGATTCAAGCTGGATAAAACCGGCCCAGATGTCCTCTCATCCTCTCCTGACTTCCTTGCTGCATCTCATCTGGACTGGGACTGTGACTGATGGGGATCATCAAACATCACGTTTTGAGACAGACTGTTTTAAAAAGAAGCCCTGGTAGCTTAGTTAGTTGAACTGGGAGATGAGGCCGCCGAGGGAGACCTTTAATCTGTGACTGAGACACTATTGAGTCTGTAAAACCATTTGCCACGCATGTTACACTCTCAATGTCAGCAGTTTGAATCCAGCTCATGGTCTTTGTCACATGTCATGCTCTCTCTCTCTCTGTCTTTCCATCATCTTTCCGTCTCTCTCTATTATATACTAGCTAATAAAGCAGAAATGCCTTGAAAGTAACCTCTGAAATCAATAATGTTTGGCCTAGCATTTCAGCAACTTTCAAAGGTTCACATAGCAGAGCTGAAAAACGAAGCCAGATGAAGAGAGTTGAAGGAATGCAGCCAATTCATACAGGAGAAAATGAAGGGAACGAGGGAAAGGTAAGAGGGGAGACGGAGTGAGGGAAGAAAATTAGGGAGACGAAGGTAAAAAAGGATAGAGTGATGACACCGAGAGACTGAGAGATTGCGGGCAAGAAAACGATGGTAACCAGGGTGAGAGTGTGTGTTTTTTCCTGCTGGTGCATGCCTCAAGCTGTATCCAAAATCCAGGTGGCACTCCACCCTCCCTCCTCCTCCTCCTCCTCCTCCTCCTTCTCCTCCTCCTCCTCTCTCTCCCTTTCTTTCCCTCCATTTCCTCCTTCTCTCTACTCCCCTCCCCTCTCCCATCGCTTTCTGCCAAAACCAGATAGGAGCCGCATGGGATGGGAAGAGTAAGCTGAGAAGAAGCGACAGAAGGAGGAGGAGGAAGAGGAGGATCATGGGCAGGGTGGTGGGAGGAGTCGGAGGGGAGACATGAAGGAGAAGGAGGAGAGGAGGAGAAAGGGAGGAGCTGGTGAAAGGAGAGTTCAGCTGAGGACGCTGTCCTCATAACACCCCACTGCTGCTGCTAATGCCTGCTTTGGATAAAATACAGAACTACACTCACACACACACACACACACACACACACACACACACACACACACACACACACACACACACACACACACATCCATGCATGTATGGACACACACTCACACTGACACAAGGATGTACAGACACCCGCACAAATCTAATGAGAACCTGAGATGAATGGCAGCGGAAAGAGAGAGAGAATGGAAGGAGTTTAGCAGAAGAAGGAAAGAACTAGAGAGAACAGAGATATAAATCTGCAAATTTATATAAATGCTATTTAGCGGTTGCTTTTATATTTTATTATTGGCTGTCGCCTTGAATACCTGCATTTTTAGCATGGGTGGTCCATGTGGGGATCAAACCAGTAACCCTGGCATTGTTAGTGCCACGCTCTTTTCCACTCTCCCAATACACACACACACACACACACACACATACACACACACACACACACACACACACACACACACACACACACACACTTCATCCCATTTTCTCTCCAGTTGGCCTCACTATAGAGCCATTTCCTGGTGGGGTTGCCAGAGACACACGGTCATTTCCTGGAGTTCCTTCCCCTGTCAGCTCAGCTTTCAGGAGGCTTAGCTACCGATAGACAGAAAGCAGGTCACTGACACAAACTGTGAGACACCAGGCCAGACTGGACCAGACTAGACTAGACTAGACTAAACTCGATCAGACTAGACGACAACAGAAATATAGCTGCAATAAAATCTGAACATAAAGAGTGTAACGAGAGGAAACAGGGCTGTTCAGGTAAGAAAAGAATAGACTGGACGAGACAATACAAGGCCAGATCAAACTAGGCCAGACAAAGCCAGACCAGACGAGATAAGACCAGACTAAACTGGACCAGGCCAGACCAGACCAAATATAGACCAGCGTTTCTCAACGTGGCGTCTGGGGACCACCAGGGGTCCTTGAGGGGGTTCCAGGGGGTCCCCAGCAAATTGATGAATTGTTAAACTTAACAGAATTACAGAATGTAGAAGAATGACTGTTTTGATCATAGCTTCACTGTTATCTACTTACAATACAGATAGTAAAATCTCATCAAATGGGGGTCTGTGGCCCTAAGGTGGACTAAATTAGGGGTGCTTGATATGAAAAATCAGCACATTATCAATATTGAGGTATTCGGTCTAAAATATTGTGATATTTGATTTTGTCAATATCGCCCAGCCCTAGTTTTTACCTATTTAGGTGCCAGTGTGGGATTTGAAACACACAGCAATGCAGTGAGTGTTTGGTGACTTCAGGCAAACACAAGAATGTATCTTTAAACTCAACTGAGTACACTTTTTTGTAAATTAAATCAATCGTCCTAATTCAATACACTCCACCCATCTGGTACTGGTAAAACAAATGCTAACAATTATTTGCAACTATTTGACCCGAGTCACGGTTCAAGCAAACCTCAACATGCAAACCTTTTATTAGGTGCTCACTCTCAGAGCGAGTCACCAGGCTTTTCATCTCTGTGAGGAGTTTTAAAAATCATATAAATATTGTATAAATATTCTGGTTGCCCTGGACAGACCAGGTCAGCAACATACTGTGTGTGACACGTAACACGAAGCGGCACAGCAGGAGGGCCGGACTGCCAGAGCAAATGGACAGACAGCGGCGTCCCGGTGGCACAGCGGGCCACCTGGTATCTCAGCGGGTGGCCCGTGTATTTGCAACTTCACTGGTTTGATACTGAATCATGTCCTTAGTCACACGCCATTCTCATTCTCCACCGTAAACTATCCAATAAAGGAGAAATGCTTTAAATGAATCTCTTAATCGGATCTTGTATTATCCTTTATATCTTGAAACAGATATAGAGGCCATACTCAAGTGGGAATAGAAAGAAGAGGAGTAACCTGCAAAGAATATTCAAAATACCAAGGACACTTTACTATAATTGAGTTGCACGTTCTTCTGAACAAGGATTACAAATCTATCTTTAACCCATCTCCTCCCATACATGAACTGTTCATTTCCACGAGTGAAGTGGATTTAATAGCTTAAATCATTAAGGGATTAGTGTTGAAACGATTAGTTGATTAATCGATTAGACAGAAAAGTAATCAATTATAATTTTGATATCATTTGATAATAGTTTTAGCCATTTTTATCAAGTAAAAATACCAAACATTTGCTGGTTACAGCTTCACAAATGCTTTTCACATCATTATAAGATGAATACTTTGGGGGTTTTTTTGGCTGCTGGTCAGAATAAGTAAGAAATTTTAAGAATCACTTTGAGCTCTGGTAACTTGTGACGGGCATTTGTTATTATTTTTGACATTTTATAGACTAAATGATTAATGGATTAATTGAAAAAATAATCAACAGAAAAATCGATATATATGAAAATAATTGTTAGTTGCAGTCCTATAAGGGATTATATACACTATATATATAAATATATATATATATACAGTATATATATATATTTTTTAGATTCCCCTGGTTAGCAGTTGGTCTCAATATTTTGTGGACTCACTGTAAACCATCTGGTGTTTGGAATATGTTTTTATCCAAAGAAGCCTTAGATGAACTGTGCCTGTAATTTTTATTCGGGTGGCCTCGGTGGGAATCAAACCCCGGGAGAGCTGGTCTAATGCTCTGCCGACTAAACTACACAGGACCGCATTTGAAAGGGAAATATGAGCCATAAAAGAAAAAAAAATAAATAAATACTCACTGGCAGCCTTGATGAAGCTCCTCTGATACTGGTAAGTCATGAGAGGAGCAGGCAGCATTCTGGAAACAGAGGAGACAGAGATGTCAGCTGGAGAATGTCAGCTTGGAAGACAAGAGTTAGGGGCTGGCTGCTTTCAAAAAATCTATAAATCTAAATAGTTTGGATGACCATGCATGCAACGAGAATCCAGGAACATTTTTTTTAAAAAGAAGCGTCCTTGCTCCCTTCCTCTCTCTCTCTCTTCCTCTCCCCTCGCCTCCTCCTCTTTGTTCTCATCTCGTCTTCTCTCTCCTCCATGTGAGCACACAGCTGGAGATCAGTTTATCACAGCACCTTGAGACGGCTAATGGCTCCCACTGGCTCTCAATGAGGCCTGACCTCAGGTCCTGAGGCTGTGTGTGTGTGTGTGTGTGTGTGTGTGTGTGTGTGTGTGTGTGTGTGTGTGTGTGTGTGTGTTCCTATTTGTATATTTGTGTGTCTTTGTGCTTATGTGCCTAAACAGACAATTGAGTATTTGCGAATGTGTGTGCGTGAATGTGCCTATGTGTACGTATTGTAGTGGTGTGGTGTGTGTGTGTGTGTGTGTGTGTGTGTGTGTGTGTGTGTGTGTGTGTGTGTGTATGTGCGTGAGTCCTGCTGAATGCTTCCAAGTTGTGCACAATGTAGGTTTATTCAGGTAGATTGAGCACAGTTAGACCACCGCTCCTCCTTTCCTCTCCTCCATGCATCTCTCTCTCTCTCTCTCCACTTAACCTCTAATCCCTGGCCTCCCTCCATCCTCTATCTCCATCCATACATCATTTCATCCATCCATCCATCCATCCGTCTACCCAGCAAGCAGAAACTCTCATCTTCAGACGGTCAAAGTCCAAATGACCACAAGCTTCACCAGCAAATACGAGTGAAACGAGAAAATGAACGATTCATTAGGTTGGATCAACAGGCTACTGATCTGTTTTCTACCTGAGGCTGAAAGCAACTGCGTGATTTTATTCAAGCGCTGCGAGTGAAAGTGCTGCAAAGTGCTGCGATTTTAACAGTTTCAAGCCAGCAAACTATGCGAGGAGGGATTCAGAGCCACAAAAGGATCAATCAACCCATTTAACACAAGTCTTAAAGGTTAAAACCGGTTAAGACCGGATGCTCCCAAGCACTGAAATACAACAATTTCATAAAGAATGTGTTATTTAACTTGAATGAATGGGAAACTTTTACTCTCCGTACTGCTCTATCAGGGTATTTCTACTTTGACTTAAGGCTCAGTACTTCTTCCAGCACAGATTTTGACTTTTACTTAAGGATTTGTTCTTCTACTTTTTACATGTGTGTGCACTCGTTCCCACACAGACCTGAGGTAGTGCTTGATAGCACTAGTGATAGTCTTAATCTCCCACTCTGGGCTGTCCAGCTCCACGTCAGCACACGTCTTCGGATCTGGTGGAAAAAAAATATGAAGACAGAAAAAAAAAATAAATAAATAAAAAAAGGAAGATTAGATTTGACAGAGACAGACACAAGGATGGAGAAAAACAGACATGGAGATACACAGATAGTTAGATACTCTTTCATCTTATCATGCTGCTCTGTCTTTTTATCTTGTCTTGAATTCTCTCTTATCTACTTTTTCCACCCCACTCTTTCCTGTTTCTTTCCCTCGGGTCTCTCTCCATTTTATATTTCTTTATTTCCCTCAAACTGAAGCTCCGCCATGAAAATACCAAAGAGATCTACTCAAATAGACACATATGTTTTCACTTTTCACCAGTTGTGTGTGTGTGTGTGTGTATGTGTGTGTGTCTGTGTGTGTATGCGTGCACAATGCATGTGTGCGTGTGTTTTGTTTGTGTGTTTACCCATAGCGAGGCTCAGTAGTTTTTGTACTCTGGAGTTGACGCCGACAATTCTGTACAAGCCCTGTTCATCAATACCTGAAGGAGGAGGAGGAGGAGGAGGAGAGGAGAGGAGAGGAGAGGAGAGGAGAGGAGAGGAGAGGAGAGGAGAGGAGAGGAGAGGAGAGGAGAGGAGGAGACCTGTTACTTTTCAACCATAGTTCTGAAACCAAGCAGCTGAGTGAGAAATTCAGCCTGACCCGATCTGAGGAGCCTCCTAAACTGACTAGCAAGAACAGGAAGAGGCATTTTTACATTTTAAATTGCAGTACAAGTCCTTACAGTCAACAAGAAAAATGATGAATATTTATCAGGTGGTGTTGCATTCTCCATAGGAAGCAATAGAGGATAAAACCAGCAAACCCTGAGGAAGCCTGTGTGAAATATTGGCTGTGTTTAGGCAACCTTTAGGCATCCTTCTGTACTCTCTCTAAATAGATTTTGAATCTTTTTCAATTGAATTTTTGTCCCTGCAATTCCTCATTTGAGTATCGTGCACTTGCCTACAGTTTGAATTACCAAAGATCAAGGTAATTTAAATTGGCTGGGGAATTTCCAGCAGTCCATCGCCGATCCCTAAAGTATTCATCCACTCACCCGACCAGTGAACCGTGTGCATAAAGGTGACAGCTGCCTGGTTTGACTGGTTTGTGAACCAAACCAAGTGCCAACAACTGTAATGTGCCAATTTTTTGTGTTTATGCAGAAGGTGGCTTTGACCTGGCACCAGAGTCACACTTGGAAAGTGCCAGTCAATTAGCCTGCCACAGAAAATCTGCCATCAAATTGTAAAAAGGTGTGTGGAGAACATCACCCAGCATGCATTTGACGAGGGCGATGTGCAGGAGGCCAGGTCCAACCCAGAACCTGTTTACATGATGTGCAGGTTCACCAAAACAGCTTTGGAAACAGTTTTGAACTGATATTAGAAAAATATTTAGGTCCCGCTTTCACACAACAATGTGGGTAGCAGCTACAGACGACTACAGACATCGACTCAACCTTCATGTTGGTGTTACATATATACAGTTCTTCACTCATCTATTCAACACCAAAATGTTTTCTGGACAGCTAGCTAGTTTACTGACAAACTATTTCACCGCAATTCAGGTAATTTTAGTGGTTCAAAAACACATACAGTTGCCTTGACACTTGATTTCCCAACTGCCCACCAGCCTTAATTACCACATCAGACGATCAGATGAAAGCGCTGGTCCCATGTTTGCTTGACAGCTGGCAACACGGCTTTCAGCCATGACATTGCTATGTTTTTCATGCCTGTCCGTCAGTGTAAAGAAATCAAACCTCTGATCCTGGAGGTTCTGAAACGCAGGGCCATCGTTATACACCGCTTTGATTTAAATGTAAATGAGTCTGCCAACCTATGAAAAGCCTGTGGATGTGGGGTGATGAATCTGCAGCCACTGTGCACCTGGCTCACACTGGGAGCTTGGAGAACGCCCTCAGTACAGCAGATAAATAGAAAAGGTATTGATATTGCAAATGCGGACCTTTGCTGCAAAACTGTAGAAGAATATTTGTAGAGCGGGGTTTCATAGTGACTCGGCACGCTGGGCCGCATAACGCGTATTCAGGACGTTATGCGTTTGAATCCAGCTTATGACCTTTGACACCTGTCATGCCAAACCCCTTTACCATGTTTTGTAAATATATATACAGTACATAGTTTTATTGTGTTGTATATTTTCCTAACAGGAAACAATGGGCATTTGAGCTGCCTAATGTCCAGGCATAATTACCATTATATATTAAACATAACCAGTTATGCTTGCTATTAAAAATAACCAGTTTTGTTGTCTTTTATTTCTTCTTTTTTACTGTTTATCTATTGTTCTTGCCATTGTTTCCATTATCTGTGATGTTAACAGGGCACCACTGTAAAAGACACCTAGTTCTCAGTTGGGTTTTCCCTGTATAAATAACATAATTAATTAAGCTAATTAATGCATTAATTAGCAAATATTCCTATGTCAACATACTTATTTTCACATAACACATGGGTGGCATTGAAATTACTTTTATATATTAAAGCACTGAGGAGTTATAGAAGTTTCAAGAAAATCAGTTTTTCCTCATTACTATGGAAGTTTATGCAGCAAGGTGCTCCAAAAACTAATCAGCTCATCTGCTCTATAGGGGGGAACCTGTGGTGTAAGTATGAAGTTTCTATCATGTATTGTTCTTGAGTTATTGTGATCACAAGACTGTGTCGACACAGACACACAGATGTGCTCTGGTGGTGGGACAATCGACAGTAAAGATGTGAACTGAACTGAACTGTACAGTGTGTGATGCTGATGAAGCAGGAAAGAGTTAACATTGTACCTCGGGTGTCCACTGCATAGATGAATTTCTTCACCACGTTGAACCCGATCACATCCAGCTGGGCCACTGATGTAGAGAGAGGGAGGGGAGGGGAGGGGAGGGGAGGACAGAGTGTGAGCGTGTAAAAACTAAGTACGGAGCTTTTTAAAGGATAAAACAAAACTGAAGTCCTTGGCTGACAAGATATTGAACAATATTCAGGTAATCATTTTTTTTCAATAAAGGATACAGAGTGTTTTGAAAGTTTGAATGATAAGTAAATGCAACAATTCAAAAGGTGTAAAAAGGCAGATAATACTGGCAGATAACAGGCAGATAATACTGATAATAAATATGTAAATAAACTGTTAATGAATGCCAATTAAAGCGACTTACTGCCTTCAGTCTGGTTGTCTCTGTTCAGGTTGTATACCTGCAAAAGAAAAAGCACACCAACTCATCAGATAATTAGGTAGACAACACTGCCTAATGAGGGCAGGAGGTATTTGTACATTACATTAGTAGTCAACACTTGTTGAGTTCACTAGGCTGTTTTTGTTGTTGTTTTTCTACTTCAGCCTAATAGCCTTTGAATGCTTGTTAGTATGCGCTGGTTATCTCAATTATGAGAAAACCCGAATAAGATAACTGGGATATAACAATGTTATCCAGGATACTGAGATACATATACAAGGTGGCCCATTTACTGTTGGCTTTTGCAATCTGCATAACCTCAATTTCCATGGTAATACTGAGAATATTTTGTTCGCTTATGTAGATAGGTGTATGCATGAGCTTGATTAAAAAAAAAACGTATCCTCAGTAAGACCTTGAAGCTACAATATGCAACTTTTTTCACATTAAAATAACAATAAACAGGGTATATTAGACATGATCAGTCTGAGTCAGTCTGTGGCCCTGTGTGTTCAGGTCAAAATCCCCCATTTGTCCTAAATTTGCCTTTTAAATGATGTTTGGGACATTTTGAGGCATAACACCCTATACTGTGTGTGTTGTATGGGTGCGGTCAGTGCTGAGCCGGGCTGTGGCTATCAAGGTGAGGCTAGTGGCTACAGCACCAGATATTCACAACAACAACGACAGAAAGCAGTAAGAAATGAAAGTACAGTGAAGCTAAACATTGCTTTGTTTTTGTTTTTGTTTTTAACTGCTGTGTTCACCATCTGCTTCTTCATGCCTGTGGTGGCTTTACAGATGCTGGTTACCTCAGCCTCGGGCTAGATGCCATTTCAAGATGACAGCCCATCAAGATGAGTGACAAGTGTTGGCGTGTGAACTTGACCTACTGAGGGGGAGGAGGGCGGGACTAACAATACACTTCCTGCCTCCAGACGAAAAGTTGCATATCAAGTAACTTTAAAGGAATAAACAAAGTTTTGTGGAGATTGGCCTGTCAGTCAATTTACCCGTTAAGTGATGAAAACATAAACAACAAAATCATCCATGTGTCTCCAGTAGAAGTGAGAAAAAACACAGTCTCAATCAAAATGATAAGTAATCTTAAATGAGTGTGGCAGCTTTATGTAGGAGATTGGTAAAATGTACACAAAATAAAATAATATATGACTAAACTACTTTCCCTGTGTACAGCTAAAAATCACTATGCAGCAGATCAATACCTGCTTTCTCACCTGAAATAGTTCCAAAACTTGGCTTTAACTTGGCTACTTCAACTATACTGAGTTTGTTATATTTCATTTTTTTAATTTATGAATCTACAATAAAAACCACTCACAACTTTTTAGTATTAAACGGTCCGTCTTTTTGTTTTGGAAAATGCCTAGCGAACGATTAACCGGGGACACGTGCATCATTTAATGGGTACAAATTGACCAACGAGACAATTTCACAAAAACTTGGTGTATTCCTTTAAACACAATACTGATATACAAAATACTGTGTACACACAAACACACTCAGGGAGTATTGCACTGTACTGAAGGAAGGTTGTTGACGTTGGGCCAAAGCTATGAATAATAGCTCTTATTGTCGTATAGTCTTACAACAGACGAGGGGAACATTAGTTATACTTGGAGCTCTTCTTTTGCTTATCCCTCTCTCTCTCTCTCTCTCTCTGTTTCTCTCTCTCTGTCTCTCTCTCTCCCTCTCTCTCCCTCCCAGGCAGACAGGCAGGTAACCGTGGTAACCTACCGGTTCTCTCCCATCCATGGCCTCCATCCACAACCTGCGGTCTTCCTCTGACAAAGCCTGCATGGTGATCACTCCCGGCCTGCACACACACACACACATACACACACACAAGGTCATTGGCAAACATAGTCCAATAAATCCTTTCAACTCTGACATAAACAATAATGGCATTAACATTAACACGTACACACACACACACACACACACACACAAAAAAGCCAACAAAAATGCATATTGGCTTATCAACTATTAAGATCCTTGGCAACCAATAAGACTTTAAAACTTTAAACTCAGAGCTAGAGAATGACGGCATTATACAGGCAAACTTAAACATGCACACACACACACACACACACACACACACACACACTCATCAATCATGTTCATCCCTGTCCTCTAGGTTTCCAATCAGACCTATACGTCAACCTCTCTCTGGCAGCGCGCTCACCTTCAGCTGTCAGCAGCACTCTGCACCCCCACACACTGCAATCTACACTCTGTCATTCAATCACAACACAACACACACTCACATCCACGCAAACACACACCCACGCATGTGCACAACCACAAACACGGGCATACACACACAGATACACACACACACACACACACGATGCAGAGTCAGACAAGTTTACTAAGAGAAGTTCATCAATTTTTTTACGCAACTCCCCTCTCTCTCACACACCCACACACACACACACACTATTAGATGAGATGCCGTTTTGTTGCCTGCTACAGCATTCCCTCATACCACTTTAGAGTCAAACACACACACACACACACACAGACACACACACACACGCGCCAAGGAACACACAAACACTACTAATATGAATCAGCGAACAAGAGAAGAGGAGAGGTGAAGATAAGAGAAAAGGAAGGTGATAAAGGAGAGTTGGAATTGAGGAAGAGGAAGGAGGGAGGAAGGGAGGGAGGGAGTGAGGGAACCAGAGGGAGCGAGCGAGGAACGGAAAGGTACAAAAGAAGAGGTGGGAGGAGAGAGAGGAGGAGGAGGAGGAGGAGGGGAGTGTGAGGCGAAGCCTGCAGGGATCTGGCACATCGAGCCGTCTCGTATCTTTAGGGCTAAAGTAACTCAGCAGCAACGCCATGTGGCTGTAATCTGTAATTACACCACAGAAAGGGGTGAGACTGCATGACAGAGCGAGGTGCAGACTAGTGGAAATCACTGAAAGCGGGATGATGAAAGCAATGTTGCTAAAATAAATAAATACATAAATATAGGCTTTCCAAATTCCATGACCCTTCCATGACTTTCCATAACAAAGTTGGAGCCCTAAAAAGTTTGTTCCTTCCTGGCTTGTTGTTGCTGTTTTTCAGCTCAGAAAAGGTAAACAGTGTGGTTTCCACTACAGTCGGGCTTTGTGTGGAGGGAGAACAGCTGAAAACCACCGTCTAATGCAACGTGCGTGTCCAACAAGCTGTAAAATACACTACCAGTCAAAAGTTTGGACACACACATTTCTCTTTATTTTTACTGTTTTCCACATTTTAGAATAATAGTAAAGACATCAAAACTATGAAATAACACAAATGGAATTATGCAGTGACCAAAAAAAGTGATAAACAAATCAAAACTATCTTATATTTTAGATTCTTTAAAGTAGCCGCCCTTTGCCTTGATGGAAAGGCAAAGGCTTTGGAAAGAAATTCATACATAGGATCAACTTCACTGTCTAAAAAACAAATTTGAAGCATTTTAAGCGTAAGCCTTTAGATCAAAATGGCTTTAAGATAATGAAAAACATAGCACATTCAATCAGGTGAGTCCAAACTTTTGACTGGTAGTGTGCATTCTGGTATATTCCTGTAAAATGACCCATTTGTAAAATTCCCTGATATTCCCTGACTTCCCCAGAGAATTGATCAGACTCCCTGACTTTCCCAGTCTGGAAAACTGTCAAAATTCCATGATATTCCAGAAATTCAATGACCAGTGGGAACCCTGTAAATAAACGCCTCAGAAAATGGAGACAGTGCGTGGCTCTTCCCTTCTATTGATTAGCTTCAATTCAGTCACAGTTTGCAGCCTGAATGGAATTTTAATGGCTGGAGTATTGACAAGAGATAAAATACAACAATGTGCGTAAGAGCCGACCAGATGTGGGTCACAGGTAGGTCACAGATTGTGTTACGTGTCTATGATTTTCACAGGAGACACACAGAGCCACAACCAAACACACAACACACACACACCCTCACCTGTCCACAGCCTCCACATCAAAACAGAACCTCTTCTCTATCGAGTCCGTCTTCCTCCTGGTGCAGGACTTGAGGATGAAGCTCTCCTCTTCTCCCTGACGAAGAAGTAGAAAGAGAGAAAGAAGCAGAGAGAGACCATCATATATAAGTAATACTTTGATTAATGCATTGCAGCTTTTCTTTAACCATGGATAGGGCACCAAAATAGTACGCAAGCCTAAATTCTTTGCCTCTCCACACGACAAGATTAATGAAACTCGGTCACTGGGAAAAGCTAAATTTCAATCAGTTGAACTGTTTGACTGGAAAAGTCAAATAACTCTGATGCAGAGACGCAGACAGAGACAGATTATAGACTGATTTGTAATAAGTGCCATGTCTTAAATCAAAGAAAAGAAAATCAAGGGGGTGAGGCAGGGAAAAGGGTGAGATAATTGACTGATGGATGTTTTCTTAGACAAGAGTGGGAGCTGATAGGCTGACAGGTTAAGCCTAACACTGGGGACTTTTAGCCTGTTTTTAGGGTTAAGGCCTCAGTCTCCTTCCTCCTGATCAAGTTGCAGACCAGCTGCGGCTGCTGACAGCATTTCCAACTTGTTTGAATTCCAACTGGAAGCAAATATGCACAAATCTGGACGAACTCCTGTAGCGTGAGATGAGCAACGACACAAATCTGAACAGAGAACGGCAACAGCCAATGAGAACTGAGCTCGAGGCTGAAAAACAATATAAACAGGAACCAAGCAAGCTGCTGTCTGTCCATGTTTGGTGTTACAGTGCCATTTTGCAGTAACATGAGCACTCTGCAAGATTTGAGCGTTATACACTACTATTCATGTAGTATATATCCTCATCCCTAACTCAACTTCAAGTCTGTGGCCCCTACAAATCTATTGTACAAATAGAAATTTGCTTAAATCTGTTGTTTAGTGGGAAATGCTTTCAGTTTTCAGAGCCGATTAGGATTTTAGATGCTCTATATGCTGCAGGTGGCATAAACCCTATCAAATGTTTGTTACCAGATGTTTGGTGTTAAAAGCCATAAGATGAATTCAGGTAGTGCCACAAAGCTGTCAGTCCCAGAAAAGTATACTAAACCGGTTTGATATTATTCTGCTGTGACTGTCTGAACTTTCTGGCTGTCGCTGTACTTCACTTCTATGTTTTATCACTGTGCGGCTAAACTAAACATTAAACAAATACTTGTAAAAGGTGTCAGAGAAAGTCACTATACCTGAAAGAGTGGGAGGCTGAGCGAGTGTTTTGACACGTCTAAATAGTTGAAACATGTCAGCAGCTATTTTGACTTCCACACACACTTCTGCTGTCTTAACTTCACTTTGACATAAGACACTGACAGAGACATTTTTCATCCTCCCCATGCAAGAGCGCCCTGATTTCTGGCTTTGTTTAAAGTCCCGCATACACACATCCACCACACACACACACACACACACACACACACAGCACACAGCACACCAGGCCCGTTTGTCTTTTATTTATTAAAAAAAACCAAAAAAAAAACGAATGGGTCCAGGTCTGATGTCATCTTCCTCTCATCTACCATCCGCCTCTGCTCCTCTCCTCACCTCTTTTCTTCACACTAGTCATAGTCAGTCACATTAGCAGCTCTGTGTGTGTGTGTGTGTGTGTGTGTGTGTGTGTGTGTGTGTGTGTGTGTGTGTGTGTGTGTGTGTGTGTGTGTGTGTGTGTGTGTGTGTGTGTGCGTGAGTGTGGACCAGCGGCACAGTGGCACACCGTTTTAGCGCTGAGACAGAGCCACACACACACAGCTCGAGTAACTAAGGTGGCAAAAGTGTGGGTGAGGCAGAGAATTGTCGCTATGCTTTCTTTTCTTTCTTTTTTTTATCTCTGCCCTCTTTTACCGCCTCGGTCTTTCAGATCTCTGTATTTTGCTCGGTTTAAATCTTTCCTCCTGTCCTCGGTGGTTGGTGCTGTGAGGCTCAGCTTGGGCCAGTGTTCTGGGGTCAGACGGTAATCCGATACTGTTACACTGCTGTATATCATCAGTCTGTGATGTTCAGTGCATTCCAGGAGTTATTTTGTGATAAAGTGTTGTAATTTGCTTTTTTGGTGAACCCACTTTCCCTCAAGCTGCTGCGCCTGCTTCTCCTTCAGTTACTGATTTCCTACATTTCTCAGAATGACTTTCGAAAAACCCCCAGAGAACAGGTGTGAACTTGTTGCATCCAGCTGTGGGATATGGTCCAGCGAAGCTTCTGTCAGTGGAGAAATTGGTCTCTCTTCCTCTTCTAAGATGGGTTTCTCCCGGGATGATTGCTAAACGTCGGTGCAAAATGGTGAGTCTAGAAAGAAGCCCTCGCTCTTTGATTCTGAGGGACTGACACCAAAACCTGACGTTTACCGTTGATGTTTTAGATTGCTGAAAAATGTTCTGCTGTTTCTAGCTGCACTGGAAATATTTCAACGTGGCATCACATCATCTGCGTTGGGCCAGTTATCCATGGGAATAAGAAAAATACACCAAACATCAAAATGGACCAAGGAATGCAAGGTACATCGCCACTAGCTGTTTATTTTAACAGGGTTTAAGTGTTTTAGGGTGGATTTTTCCTTCCCTAATGACTGACACTGACACACACACACACACACACAGTTTGTTGTGCTCAGCAGTGTGTTAATGAGTGTTTGAGAGCAGCACAGCGGGCCAAGCTGGGGAACATCCAACTGCAAACCCAACAACCAGACAACAGGCTGGACTGACACTTTGGCCAAGATGACAGTGTGTGTGTGTGTGAGAGAGAGTGAGTGAGTGAGTGAGTGAGTGAGTGAGTGTGTGGGTGTGTGTGTGTGTGTGTGTGTAAGAGTGTGAACCGATGTATGTGTGCGTGCGATATGTGTGAATGTGTGTGTGCATGTGCTTGATTGTGTGTGTGTCTATAGCTAAAACGTCTAGTTTATTTAGATGCTAGTCAGCATCTTGTATCTTGTTTGTTACCTACACTCACCCTGCAGTGTGTGTGTGTGTGTGTGTGTGTGTGTGTGTAAGAGTGTGAACTGGTGTATGTGTGCGTGCGATATGTGTGTGTGCATGTGCTTGATTGTGTGTGTGTCTATAGCTAAAACGTCTAGTTTATTTAGATGCTAGTCAGCATCTTGTATCTTGTTTGTTACCTACACTCACTCTGCAGTGTGTGTGCGTGTGTGTGTGTGTGTGTGTGTATGTGTGTTATATAGTAGGAGTGAAATATGTATTGTTCTATTATGCTAATGAACATAAAAACACTGAATGGGGATCTTGTTTGATTGATGTTTGTCTGAATAAGTTTATTCTCAGTGTGTGTCTCAGTGTATGCAAGAACACATGCTGTCATTCTTATTTTTCTATGCTTTTGTTTGTGTGTGTGAGCATGTGGGTGTGCACATTTACTTAAAATGAACAATGCCAAATCTGGTCTACTTTGTGTTGTCTAATCAAGCAGAAATTCATTGAAAATAAATCAACAAAATGACAGACAGACAGGTTTGTTTAGTGAGATTTTGACCTCATCTGTATATTTAAGTAGTGGGTCACAGCGACTCACCGTTTTCCCTCCTGACTTCTGGTCAAACAGGACCATGGTGACCCTCTTGGGCTCCCGGTGGTACGTACAGTAGTACTTTACCCAGGTAGATACAAACGAGCCTGAGAGAGAGAGAGAGAGAGAGAGAGAGAGAGATGGGGGTAAGGAGGGCCAAACAGGCAGAGAAAAGGACAGAGAGACAAAGACAAAGAAGAAGAAGAAGAAAAAAGCCCCAGTCAGTCCTGCATTTAGTGCTAGGTGAGTTGCCATGGTAACCGCACACGCTCAGACCTCCCGTCACGTCCCCCACAGATCGGGCCTGACTCTGTCAACCGTAGCTTCATTAACGTTTGTTTGTCCTGCTGCTTTGACAGCGTGTGTGTATGTGTGAGTCAAAGCAACATGCACACACACACACACACACACACACACACACGCATGTAACACATTAGGGCAGCATTAGTAATTTTTGCTGAATATAAACTTTGTAAGATGAGTTGTGTTACATATACGTAGATACTGCTTTTTCAATAAAACTTCTTTATTAGCACTTGGACAAATGAAAAATAGGGAAGAACAATAGGAGACTAATAATGAATCCTTCATTTAATATAATGAAAGATTTTCCTTGATGCGTAAATTAATTTGTAGTTTTCTGCACATCGCCACCTTGTGTAGGAGGTTGTCTATCTTCCGCTTCAAGAAAAAAAAAGGCAGCATTTTGTGATTTGAAAACTGCAATAGTCAATACTGCAATTCTGATTGATTTTGTGGGTTTTTTTTAATTCACTGTGCATTACCAACACACATGCACACACACACACACACACAGGAGCAGGTACGTACGCTTCTCCTGGACGAAGAGGTATCCCTCCATGGTGTGCTGGCTGACACTCTTGTGTTCGTGAGGATTCTCCTTCATCTTCCTCATCAGACTCTCCACCTCCGACCGCGTGCTCTCAAAACGGTTCCTCGTCTGTCCAAACACACACACACACACACACACACACACACACGAGCACACAGGGGCACACACACAGAGTCACACACACTTTAGGCAGTAAGGAAATGCTCTTTATCCAGAGTAACCCAAAACCGCAACAATAATAATAAACTTTATTTGTGTGGCACTTTTCAAAACAAATCTTACACGTGTGTTACATATGTATAATAAAATAAAATAAAACAGATAAAAGACAATAAAACAAGCAAACAGAATCCATCTTCACCTCACACATATTCACCAGAATGACAAGAGGTGAAAATATAAGAAATGCTCCAAGACAACAGCTCTAACAGCAGAATGAGTAAAAAATTCCCTTTCCTGTGAACTGGAATATTCATTTTTCACATAATTTCTCAAGAAACATGGGTGTAGCTACCTCCATTTCTGCAGTGACGTCTCTGTGTGACCTCTTGACCCCCTGTGCTACTTGCAGATGACGGTTTGAATAATTGTCGGTTTGACCTTTGAAATCCTCTCTGTCTGCGGCCTTCGGAGAACTGTTTTCTCTTCTTAGTCATACAATATCTCCGACCTTCTGTTCCCTGCGCTGATGAAGCTGACCCGACTCCCCGACTGACCTTACATTTGGATTAACTTTGACCTTTGAGCATAAATCCCTCAACCTGCTGGTCAAGGCAGCGTTTGCTTTCAACATTTGGAGAGTTTACAGAAAAAGTGGAATCTAGGTTTTCTGTTTTATCTTAGTTTTTCTTCTTAGTATTTTTAATTTCTCTAAGAAAGAGAGAATGTTTGTATTGAAGTTCTGAGTTCACTCTTTCTAACAGGTGTTGAGGTCAATTCATGAATTAACTCCGATTCAACTGAGCAGTTGGAATTGGAATTCCAGTTTAATTTAATTCAAGGAAATTCTGTGAAATTCCATGTTTTTTCTTACCACATATCTTTACATGTGCTGTTATATATTATCAATACTGAATATCATAAAATGTTGAAGGTGCATTTCAGGTGGTATTTGATGCATAACATGTAATTGTAATACATCCATTATGATTGAATGTATTTGATTTTGTTTAACTCTCTTTTACTTGATTCATAATGTTTGATTTACAATGTTCAGCAAGTCAAGACAACTTCTCTTAGTTGGAAGTGGAATTTCATGGAATTCAACTCTGTTTCCCGTCATTCCAATTCAATTCCAATTCTGTTTCCTTAGAGCTGGGTGACATTCCAATTCTAATTCCAACTCCAGGAATTGAATTGGAATTGACCATGCATTCTCAATTCAATTCCTGAATGGCCACAACCCTGCTTTGTGAGAGCTTACCTTGATATAGTATGCAACATATTGACCATGTTCTGTATGCTGATGGGACGCTCTGTGTGACCATGTGACCTCATGTTTTGGATATTGATTTGCGTAATGATTTGCGTATATACATATTCATATGCTGTTAGTAAGCTCCAAGTGTGACCTTTGCAAACTTGCTCCTTGTATGCAGATGGTAAGGTGTTTGTGTGTGTGTGTGTGTGTGTGTGTGTGTGTGTGTGTCCTTACATTCTGTATGCTGATGGTGAGGTCGGTCTTGAAATGGTTGAAGTCTTTGGCCAGCTCGTAGCCGTGGTGATAGTAGGTGAACAGGCCTTGGAGGAAGGCCAACAGCTGAACGAACAAAAACAACAAGGAGAGGAAGAGAGGAGAGAGAGGAGGGAGGGGAGGAAGGGGAGGAGGAGGAAGAGGAGCAGCAATGAGGAAGTGGGTGAGGCAGAGGAAGAGAAAGTGAAGGAGACGAGGAGGAATGAGGGGAAAAGGATGAGGACAAGGAGAACGAGGAAAACGATGAGGAAGTGGATGAGGAAGATGAAGGGGAGAAAAGTGACAATGTGGAGGAGGAGGAGGAGGAGGAGGAGGAGGAAGTGGAGAAGGAGGAGGAAGAGGATGAAGTGGAATAGGCGCGGGTGGAAGTGGAGGAGGAAGAGCAGGAAGAGTGGGATGAAGTGGAGGAGGAGTATGAAAAGGATGTGGAGGGGGTGCAGGTGGGGGAGGAGGCGGAGGAGGAAGTGGAGAAGGAGGAGGAAGAGGAAGAGGATGAAGTGGAATAGCAGGCGCAGGTGGGGGAGGAGGTGGAGGAGGAGGAGCAATTATGAAGTGAGAAATGGGAGGAGGAGGAGAAGCAGCAGAAAGAGGAGGAAGAGAAGGAGGAGGTGGAGGTGGAGGAGAACAACGAGGGCAAGAGGAGAGGAAATGACGAGAGCATAGCAAGAGGATGAAATGAAGGGGAAGGAGGTCAGAGAGGCAGAGAAAGGTTAGGAAAGGGATTACAAATCAGATAAGTTTCATATATTGGTTTTATACAGTTGATTCCTAGAAGAGACAATAAGGAGAGTTTGGAACTATGTTCTATATAACCAATTTATACCATAAAATAGTGATTGAAATAGTGACTGATGCCAAAAATACGTCAAGTGGCAAAGAGTGAATTCAACTATATTGTCTGTCTGTGAATGACAGCTACTATGGCCCTTCCTACAGAATAAACAGACAACAGGTCAGAGAGGCGGGCTTGTAACTGCTTCTCTGGTAGTCTTGGTGCAAAACAAATATTTCCCCCTCCTCACACCCCTCGACTCAATACAGCTGTGACTGTACTGAGCAGCTGCTGGGCGTGAATGCGTGTGTGAATGTAACACGGGCCATTGCTGAAAAACAGTAAGTGTGTTCAGTCTACCGTCTTTTGGATAAAAGGGCTTGAGGGAAAAAAAAAAAAAGGCCTTTGAAAAAATAAGAGCATTACATGAGAGAAAAAAAAAAAACAGGAGTGTCGTCTTACGGGCTCCACAAAGTCAAACATCTTCCTCTCTTGGACCTCCTGCACCTTGAAGACGTACTCCAGAGAAACCTCGTAGAAATGCTGGCGCACGTTGTCCACCTGGCTGTCCGCCTGGAGGAGGGAGGGAGGGAGGGAAGGAAGGAAGGAAACGGAAAGAGAAACGATGGATGGATGTTTATGCAGAAATATGTCTTAAACAAATCAGAAGAGAGAGTAAGAAACACACACAGACTCTCTTACCTCATGTAGATGCGACTCCTTCTTCTTTGCTGAAAGGCTAAGGTGCTTTTCCAGTACTGCGCAGTACTTCTCCGTCTCTTTGTCATATTTTTTCTTGGCTTCCTATAACAGAAGAAATAAACATTATAACTTTAGGTTAGGATGATGATCAGGATGATAACTTACTATTCCCAGAAAGTGAGATTAATTACATTCAACTAATTCACCTCCTGTAGGACTTTGATTTCAAGGAATATATCCGTGATCCTAATGAGCCAAGCGTTTGATCACATTTTCTTCATCTCTATGAGAGTAATATGATCCGTGACCACCATTTGCAATCATCCATAACCGCTGTCTAGCTGGAAAAATTGATTGCTTGGCGAACAGAGCAGGCCGAACTTCCTTTTCTGTGAATATCTCTCAGCCTGTACATGAGACATTCCAGTGCAGCCCATATCTCAGGGAGCCCAGTATGAAATCAGTGAATCCACCGGGGAACACAGCTGGTTATAAAACAACGGGCTGTTTCATTAGAGCTGAGGTCATTGACAGAGAGACGGACAGAATGATGGATGATGAACCAGGGACAGGTAGAGCGGGGTGTGTCTCTTTCAAGCTTACAGACAGAGAAACATACAGAGGAAGAGACGTAGACAGAGACAGGGAGCGAGACTGACAAGTGTCCAAACAGACAAGGAAAGCAGACATGAGGAGCAAAAGAAAAAGAGCGGTACTTTTTTTTCTGAATACACTACCAGTCAAACATTTGGACACACCACATTTTTCTTTATTTTTACTATTTTCCACATTTTAAAATAACAGTAAAGACTATGAAACTATGAAATAACACAAATGGAATTATGCAGTGACCAAAAAAGTGTTAACAAATCAAAACTATCTTATATTTTCGATTCTTTAAAGTAGCCGCCCTTTGCCTTGATGGAAAGGCAAAGGCTTTGGAAAGAAATTAATACATAGGCATCAACTTCACTATTTATATTTGTCTAAGAAACAAATTTCAAGAATTTAAGCATAAGCCTTTAGATCAAAATGGCTTTAAGAGAATGAAAAACATAGTACATTCAATCGGGTGTGTCCAAACTTTGACTGGTAGTGTATGTTCTATTCTGTTCTTAAGATCATTAATGTTTCATCAAATCTGATGTAATTCAAGCAGATGGGGAAACGAGAAGAGAGAGCTGAACACACACACAGAGGAAGGAAAGATCAGGGTGGGTCTCTCTTTCTCAACTGCACCATCTCCCAGAGAGACCTGTTGATATTAGTTCATTTCCTCATCCTAACACATAATACGACCGGGCTAAAGAGACTGAAGCTTCAGGAAGATACATCAATTCAAACAAAATGTGCAGTATGTGCCTTACCATGAAAAACACTCCCATTCTAACTGTGCATGTGATGTACATCTGACTGGCCGTTATGATATTGTCTTCTCATGCAGGTGCAGCAATTTAAAGTACCAGAGGTGGAAAGTAACTAAGTACATTTACTCAAGTACAGTACTTCAGTACAATGTTGAGGTACTGGCAGTATTTCCATTTTGTGAGACTTCATACTTTTACTCCACTACATTTCAGAGGGAAATATTGTACTTTTTACTCCACTACATTTATCTGACGGCTGTAGTTACTAGTTACTTTGCAGAATAAGGTTTTACATGCAAAACATACAATAAGATCATAAAATGTGTTGCATTGTTAGAGTTTAAACTCCCCTACAGTATATGGAGCAGTTAGACCTACAACATTAAAATACTTACAGGTTAATGCATCAATAATTTAACACTCTGACAGGGACCGTTCTTCAGAATCAGTACTTTTACTTTTGATACTTAAGGACATTTTACTTCTAATACTTCTATGCTTTTACTTAAGTAAAATTTGAATGCAGGACTTTTACTAGAGTATTTTTCCTTTATGGTATTGCTACTTTTACTTAAGTAAAGGATTTGAGTACTTTTTCCACCACACTGGAACCAATAAACTGTATGTGCTCACTTATAGCCAGTGAGCCTCTGGTAAACCTGACCCGTCTGTCCCAATAATAACAGGAATTTATTTTTATATTATAATTTTATTTGCAGTTTACTGATATTGGAGAAATATCTGCCATATATTTTAGCGTGATGAAAAAGCACTAATGCCCTGTCAGTTCTCTGTGATGAAGTGGGAGTAATACTCAATACAAGCCCATGACATGATGTCAACCCCTGCTCCAGTCACATGACGCAGGTCTTTCATGGCCCGGGCCAGCTTCGACAGGAAGTAGAACTCTCAGGGCGAGAGGAACGCACAACAGCTGCAGAACGCATCACAGATGATGAACGGTCCTCTAAACAACAAGGCCTCTGTGGCAAGCCTGCCTCCCTCTGAATGTTTTCAGATTCACTATGGAAATCATGTCAGAAGCGACTCCTGCCAGGACACGCTCTCCTGTGTCTCCATGGGTTTCAAGTCACCATTTTGTCTAAAAATACAGAGAAATTCCCCTGGAAGAAAGCTAGACTGTCTGATTTCCTTTAATAAAAAAAATCACGATATTATATTACGGGCGAGACAGCTAAATGCACAGCCAGTCCACATGTGATTGGTTTCTATCAGCGTATCAATCATTATCATCAAGTCTACTATAACTACTAAAACATCAAGTTAAGTAAAACTTTAGGAAATAGCTATAGAGACCTGGGCTTCTTTTACAAAAGTGCATTTAAAGTAAAAGATGGGAAATCCTACTAATTACCTATTACCTTAATTTAAGGTAATCCCATCCTTGGCCGGCAGGTGGCAGTATTCTCCCAGAATCATAACAGAGACAGGACAGGACAGCCAGAAGTGGTATTAACCGAGTGATGACTTGTTCAGAAACACAGCGAAGTAAATCCAGTGTTTTGACACAGGATCATGGCCTGACACCAGACTGACTCATCAGAATCACAATCATCAAGTCTGACTGGACAGATTCTTTTCACGGCCCTGTCATGTCGAGCGTTACTAGGAAGTCCTGCTGGAACATGAAGCCAACCACAACATCATCCCTCACTGCCTGTGTCAGCATACAGCACATGGCATGCAATTTTTTTTAAGCATTCATATTTTTTATTTGTGCATTGTTTAATTCATTAGGGAAACCTGTTCAAATGTACTTAGAATTTTCCAATAAACATTTGGAATGAGGGAAGGTAAAACTAACCAAGATTTACCAAAACACCATTATACTGTATCATCATCACGACTTCAATTACTCTGATCTGGTCCAGTCACCAACTGAAAGTGATTCATCTCAAATCACAAAGTGTAGTTATTCCAACTTAAGACTGAGGCCCAGATTCATTCAAGGTTTGTGGAGGGAAGAGCGCACACTACGTCACACTACATCACCAAAATGACCAAATCAGAATGCCATGCTATTCAGCACTTTCAACGAATTGAAAGTGTGCCAAAAATGATACATAAATCTCATTATTTTGCTCACATAATATGTATTTGTAGATGAGGCCATGCACGTCAAGATTGGGCCCAATTCACTAACACTTTACAAAACCAACGTCTCCAAATTCTTCCAGTGCTAGAAGATTTAGACTTTATGCGATGAGTGTGCCCATTCAGAACGGCTGCTATCTTTCCTGCAAGACTCATGTTCTGGTGTTTTACATACATGGGCCAGACATGATCATCAAACAGACCGGGGCGGTCCGGCACTGTGTAGTTGCTAGCAGATCGTATCAGAGAACGCTCCAATTATAAACGGCACTTAAGGTGGATTAAGTGCTATTTGCAGTTGCAATTGGTGATGAAGGAAGCCAATTACTTATGCAGTGCTCTTACCAAGAGCTCCACAACTTCATTTACACACATTTCTTAGTGAATAAAATGAAAAATCTGCACCTGAGTTTACTTCAGAGGAACTGCACCACATGGAATCCACCATGTTTTACACTATGTCTGCTGTCCATCACCCAGTCACCGTAATTCCCCTAACACTCCTCTAGTGTTAGGGGACTGCCGGCTCTGACAGCTAGCGGGCGAGGTGAAACTGTGCCAGGCGAAGATGTTGTCAGTTCTTTCAGGGCTAAACTGGGATTAGTACATCGCTCTGGTGACCTAACCACACAGATTATGCGTTCACTTCCTAATCTAGCCACCATGTTACAATCAAACAATGACCTGCTGCAGGGGGGGGGGATTAGCACCGTATACACTGATAATATGTTTAATGCTGCATGTACCAGGTGGCCCCCCGCGGCTAGTCATCTAGGTCCTATGGCTAATGATCGCACAAGGCGATCGCACAATGACCTGACATAAGGGGATTAGAAATACTGAAACATGGTGGATCCCCCAGAATGACTAATACCTATCTTATGATTTTTCATAGTAAAACTTCCTCGCTTCTCACTCATCTTAATTTGGATTATTTGCAAAGTGGTAAAACATAGAAGGGGTGTTAAAACTGTTTTAAAATACAATGACTAAAACAGAAAACCTCCTCCTGACTACCTGCAGTCCACTGTACCTTCCTGTACTTTCTGCCAAGGTACGCTAATACATTTATAAACCGACACACTGGTCATGGGGAGCCTTGGCCCATGAGACCCCCCATTGTGAACCTCTGATATATGGCACAATTATGTATTCCTCTAATCTCCTATCCAGGTCATGAAGTGGTGAAACAGGCGTTTATCCTAGATAGCCATTCATCCTTGGGGGGGAGAGCCTGACACATGCAGTAGATATTCTGTATTTCTCTAATTCTAATCTCTCCACACCAGGTCAATATGTGGCTGCACTGTACCAACAGTGGCAATCTAGACAATAAAGGTTGTGTATTTCCAGGTGATGTGTATAGATAGAAAACAACTTTTAAATGTTCTATAGGTTCATCATCTGAGGACTAAGGGGGAGTGTTGTGTCAAAAGTCATAAGCAGGGCCCAAATGTCAAGTCCTGGGGAAAATTCAGTGGCCTTTGAAAATGAAATACTGTAATTCTCCTCCATTAACGCACTGGAAGTGTAACACACACACACACATTTTCAAATGTGTCAGTAGTTAAAAGGCCCAGTGAGCACTAGAAGTGTCATTGGCGCATCAAACCACCTTGACGTATCTGAGAACTTTTTTTGGAGCGCTGTGGAAGCAAAACAGCTTTTTTTACATGAGGTTTCTGGAGCTGCAGTGACCACTGAATTGTTCCAAGGCAAAATGGATTTAAAATGTAATACAATGACTGCACAAGTCTAAATTAGTAATTATTATAAAACGGATAGTTCCAGTCCTCTGGAAATACCTGATAAATACGCATCTGTAACCCCATAACAGTTTAAATATTAACGTGCTGACCGCTGATACCAGAACTCATGTTGCTTAGCAACCATGTTGTTCAGCTACTATTCAAGAACTATATTGCCTGGTGGAACAATAACAATTACTATTATTTTACTATTATCAATTAAAAATAGAAGATTTATTGAACATTTGTGTGCTTTTGGGTGTGTTCCCACCATTTTATGCTTCCTGTTGGACCTGACAACGACTCATAGCTGTCGTAAAATCACTGTGGGTTCTTGTGGGTTATTATTTAATTGTATTAATTTACTGGTTTATTTGATAGGGACCAACTCAGGTAACACTGCTACCATATCAATACTGATATGCTGTGCGTGTGTGTAGCCAAAGGTAAATTCCAGCATCAGTCTCTTGGCTGTAAACTGTTGCCTCACCTTGGCTGCACTGATCTGCTCTTTCCTGAACCGCTCCAGAGGCATGATCAACACGTCGTTGGCATTCTCGATCTGCAGGCACACACACACACACACACAAAAATCACGGTCATTGACACATACACATTAACAGTATTTCTTAAATTATCACGATTGCTCGTATATTTTTTCCCAAAAATGTCGGGCTGAAAGCTACTCAGCAAGCATTTTACGGACAAGTTCAGCATCAACCAAATGGGCACGACATTTTCACTATGGCACAGTAAAAATTCACATTAAAACAGCTTTGGAAACTGTTTCGAACTGATATCAGAAAGATATTTAAGTCCCAGTTTCACAAAACAATACAGGCAGAAACTATGAACGACTACGAATGTGGCACTATGTTCATGTATATAAGTTTTCAGTGTTGATGCAGGCCGTTGTACCAACATATATTGTTTGCTGGGTAACGACGGGGTTAAAGTGCAGACAAACTAACCAGTGAACTCCACTCCCTCTCACCCAGTCAACAACCTACAGTATAATGTCCAGTACAGTACAGTGTGTTACGTCACTCACCATCCGCGTCCGCTCATCCTCCAGGTTCTGTAGGACTCCTGCAAACTCCTGGAGAGACTTGGCTACAGACAGACATATGGGTAGACAGGGGGGGGGAAGAGAGAGAGACATAGAGGGAGAGAGAGGCAGACAGGCAGCAGAAACAGACAGTTAGACGGATGGAGGGAGAGAGAGGAAAAACAGAAAAAAGCCAGAGAGACAGAGAGAGAGGGAGGAAAGAGAAGGGAAACTTGGCATTTGAAGTGGTGGTGATGATGGGAGACGGAGAGATAAAGACAAACAGAGAGAGAGAAAAGAGAAAGTTGGCATGAGGAAGTGGCAGTGATGAAGGTGCTTTGTTCCTGTTCTTGGACCCCATACAAACTCTACTAAACTCATGACACAGCAGAGTAATTAACTGGAAATGAAAACACAATTTAAAGGCTTGGTTTCAATGGTGTTTTCTCCGAGAGCGAGGCTTTCGCAAGCTACCGCTCGTTTCCCTGCTCTTTGGCAAGCCAGGCATGACTGCATTGTTTTGGGTCAGAGTTTCCATTTCAGTTGCCCCCGTCCTCCATCCAACACTGTATACACACACACACACACACACAAAAACACACACACACTTCGTTCAAACACACTGAACATGTATGTATATAAACACCTACGCTGACATGTACAAATCGCACACACACGCACATACACAGCAGACTCCAATCCATTCCCTAATCACACCACAGCTCTCTTTCTCTCTCTCTCTCTCTCTCTCTTTCACACATACACATACACACACACACACTGGACTCCCCCCTCCAGCACCAGACCTCAAGTTACAGGGTTTGGAACCTCGGTTAGATCCAGCTATAAAAGGGCAAAGAACCTCAGGACTATGCGAGGAATGCATTAAAAACAGTGCAACCATTTAATAAAGCTCATAAAATGTAATCAAACCTTTGGGTGAACCTAATCACATGTTCTGGATCAATCATGTAGAATAATAAAGGAATGCTACTGGCCATGCGCTGGAGTGCCAAGCAATAAGACCCAATCACTGAAAATAACAGTTTTATGTCAAATTGAACTAATTAATGCCATTTTTTACATTACCAGCGCATATCAGCGGACATTTAGAGAGTTTTCTTCCTAAATGAAATATGCAGTCAGTAAAAATCATTCTGGGGAAAACACTGAAGCTATTTTAAGACCATTGCCTATTAAACACTAACATTGGTGTGTATGGAATGATCTATATTTTTGAACAACTATCAAGCTGATATATAGCATTTTGGAATGAAACGCTTCTATCAGAAAGAAGAAATCAGTTGGATTCAATGTGAAATATCCTATAAGACAACAATGCCATGGCGCAGCCCAGTTGCGCAGCAAGCTGTTCAGGAAAGATAGGCGGGACAGTTAAACAACAGCAGTGGGTGGGTCAGGCAGATCAGAGCTGCAGCGAGCGCAGACACACAGAGCCAGGCAGCACGGAGGGTGTGGCGCTGCTGCAGGCTGCACAGCAGGGAGCCGGGAGAGCGAGAGGCAGAGCGCTGCAACGCCTCAGCCTCACAAAACTGCTCATGGAATTAGTTACTATAGTTACACTACCAGTCAAAAGTTTGGACGCACCTGATTGAATGCATCTTTTTCATTATCTTAAAGCCATTTTGATCTAAAGGCTTATGCTTAAATGCTTGAAATTTGTTTCTTAGACACATACCCTCACCGAGCACTTTATTAGGAACACCTGTACACCTGCTTACTCATGCAATTATCCATTCAGCCAATCGTGTGGCAGCAGTGCAATGCATAAGATCATGCAGATACAGGTCAGCAGCTTCAGGTAATGTTCACATCAAGCATCAGAATGGGGAAAAAATGTGATCTCAGTGACTTTGACCGTGGCATGGCTGTTGGTGCCAGACGGGCTGGTTTGAGTAGTTCTGAAACTGCTGATCTCCTGGGATTTTCACCCACAACAGTCTCTAGAGTTTACACAGAATGGTGTGAAAAAAACAAAAAACATCCAGTGAGCGGCAGTTCTGCGGACAGAAACGCCTTGTTGATGAGAGAGGTCAGAGGAGAATGGCCAGACTGGTTGGAGCTGACAGAAAGGCTTCAGTAACTCAGTTAAACCTCTTTACAACTGTGGTGAGCAGAAAAGCATCTCAGAATGCACAACACGTCCAACCTGGAGGCGGATGTCACTTTGGTAGCCGGTTGACACTGAGCTGAAAGCTGATACCTACCCAGTAGTAGTAAGGTGTTCCTAATACAGTGTTTGGTGAGTGTATAAATAGTGAAGTTGGTGCCTATGTATGAATTTCTTTCCAGAGCCTTTGCCTTTCCATCAAGGCAAAGGGCGGCTACTGTAAAAAATCTAAAATATAAGATAGTTTTGATTTGTTTAACACTTTTTTGGTCACTGCATAAGTCCATTTGTTTTATTTCATAGTTTTGATGTCTTTACTATTACTCTAAAATGTGAAAAATAGTAAAAATAAAGAAAAATGCGTGTGTCGAAACATTTGACTGGTAGTGTACATGCACATATTCCCTCATTTAATGTATGGATTAGGCTTGGGTCAGTGTGAGATTTTTAATACCGGTTTGATATGTGCTCAAGAACCAGTAACACAGATCTTAGCCAAGGTTTTGTAAGAGGGGAGAGTAGTTAACAATCAGCAACCGTAAACAAAAATAAAGTAAGCCAAGCTGGCTAAGTAAAACAAAATTACGACCAGGCTCAAAACAAGGGTGAAACAGTGAGCGTTAAATGTGAAACAGGTTGCTTAGCGGATAAAAGTAGGAATACTTTTATTTTGCCGCATGTAACCGTAGGGACGGTATGCAGAAAATTACACCGCAGGCTGGCCAGTACACCTTGTGCCATCTGTACAGCAGAACTC
This sequence comes from Centroberyx gerrardi, assembly GCF_048128805.1. NCBI lineage: Eukaryota > Metazoa > Chordata > Actinopteri > Beryciformes > Berycidae > Centroberyx > Centroberyx gerrardi. The sequence continues at coordinate 9,824,573 of NC_136007.1, read as the reverse complement.
CTCCTCACGCCACTGGGATACATGAAACCTGGCGCAGGCTTACGATTTATCAGGTTGCATACTTGTAGAGTTCTTTCACTGGCAGATTTTACCGCTGCTGATGGAGGACTAGGCTGCTTGTGTGATTGGCCGCACATCTCATATGACAAATGATGGTATTGTGCAGAAAATAAAACCGGGTAAAGCTTAAGCGCAATTTGACACCGATGGTACCTGAAACTGGCCCAAGCCTAGTATGCATGCAATATTTTAGGTGAAGCCCGTACACATCATATCCCCATTAGACTATCCGCAATAAGTTCTTATCCTGGTTATGAAAAAGATTAGATTACATGAACCTTTAATGATTAAGACAAATAGTGAGCGCTGCAGATAATAAAGCATAAGATTATAACAACCAAATGTATTGAAAATGACAAAGCAAATGAATAAATAGGGATAAAGATATTGCATCTTCACTAACCGATTTACAAGTTGAAAGAGAACGGCAAGTGTGCATTGTTAGCTATTCACACTGTCAGTGCACAGATGGGGGAAACTTGGCTACCTGGGTTTTGCCAATATTAGCGGAGATTCTGAGGCACATACTTGCATGCAAACATAGTTAGTGGGTAGAATCAAGTATGAAGAAAGAGAGTAGCCTATATGTAGTTGCAGCTATTGCATACAGTAAGCCACATTTTTAATTTCATTCCTGCTGCACTACTGCTAGACTGTAAATGAAATGACTGAAAACATGCAATGCTGCTCTTCTTTCAGGCACCAGAAGCAATGAATGTTCTGGCAGTTAAGACACATGAGTTTGATATAATTTTCACAATTTTCCAGTAGAGTCCTACTGATTCTACTGGTTCCACTAATGAAGAATAGATCCAGGATAGAAGCATGATTTGGGTCCTCTGCCATCGATACCTCTATATTAGCTTTGCAAATCAAGCTAGTCTGTCGGAGATTAATGCTGATATGACTGTTTCTCTTTGAGTGGTTGTAATTCGCAGAACCTCAGTCTATTTAAGGATACAGCAGATTTCCTTCTGCTGGTGCAGTGGGTGTATTGGGTTTCATATCGGCGAGCTCACCTATGCATATCTCATCATCCGTCTCCGCATCCCCAATACACTGGAACTTAAACTCGTTCAGAGATTCAGCAAACTTCCTCTTGGCCGTGGAAAGATCTGAGAGAGGAGAGAGAGAGCGAGAGAGAGAGAGAGGAAAACAGGCGGTTAGGTTTTCTCATCTTTTATTTTGGCAGGGAAGACATTTCAAGGGTATGGCAGCAAGCTTTTGGTAAAAGTGATATTTCACTTTGGTAGAAGATTTTCATTTTTTAGTGCACATTCCACAAAGTATCAACCACCGAAATTGGCTGCTCTGGGGATCCAGACTCAGCATCGCATTCCTGGCCTAAAAACTGTACATGTAACACATCCAAGTAATAAAAATATAATTCCGTTTCTTGGCACACATTTTTCTTTAAATTATTTTGCCTATATATGCAGTTACTGAGAATGCAAGCTGGTGGGAAAAGCCCAAATGCGGATACTAAAGGTGGATCAAACTTGTGTGGAGGTGTGTGTGCTAAAAAGTGAAGAAAGTTCCACCCAACTTAAATCACATTAGCCAAGTGAGGCAGTGAAAAGCCTCGGACAGACGGATGGATGCATTTCAAGTAATACATGAGGCAGTGAGGGCTGCTGGGAGACGGCAGACGCTCGCAGGGAGGTTAGCTTCCCCTCCGTTTACACTCAAAGCGAGGGTCACCTTCGCTACAACATTTCCTGTTGCTGGGCTGGATGAGGTCAGCAGCCACACACAGACAAGACAGACATGAAGAGAGGGGAGAGACATGGAGAGAGAGAGTGAGAGAGAGAGAGAGAGAGAGTGAGCAAGAGAGAGATTTCTAATAACTTCCACACAGACTGATTTTGAAGAACTAAATCCACAGCAGCCCAGATCCTCCACTTTGCAGGTACTGACACACACACACACACACACACACACACACACACACAGATGCAAGGAGGGAAAGGGATTCCATGTAAAAATGTTGATCTTTTAAATTGATGCTTTGTCGGTATTGTTTGTTTCTTTACTTTCATTCCAATAAAGCACATTGAACTGAACTGAATTGAAGGAGAGAGAGAGAAAGAGAGCGAGAGAGAGAGAGAGAGAGAGAAAGAGAGAAAGAGAGAGAGACTAATAATAGGAATAGCAGTACTATGTGGTCAATCCCAGGGAAACCCTACTTTTCTAGAAAGATGGGGTGAGAAGCTGTATAAGCAGGCGTGTGTTAGAGTGACATTTCGTAAACTACGGACCGGGGCTCAAAACGACATGCAGAGAAAGAGACAGAAAAAAGAAAGAAAGAGAGAAAGAGGAGCACAGAAAACGGAGAGGAGAGATGGAGAACTAGACGGAAAGACAGATGGGAGTCAGGGAAAGGACAGTGAGGGGAGAAAGAGAGAAAGAAGACAGACGGAGCGTAATTGGCCGTGTTCGTGTAAATACCACAGGTCCTCCATGCAGATCTGTGTGTGTGGAAAGATCTGCTGCTGCTTGCCAGTCAGAGAAATGAAACACAGGCCCAGCAGCCCTGCATCTACTGCCAGAAACACACACATGCTGGCACACACACACACACACACACACATTCACACACACCACTTTCTCTCTATGGGCTGAGTCAGAAACAGCACCGTAGGATGACAGTGAGCAGTGAGTCACAGTGGCTCTGTAGCGTCAAAACAACCAAAGTATGACCAAACTGAGACCGCACTCCGACCTTGGAGGATAAACTGCGGCTTTACATCGCCGGTGTCCAGCGAAAAAAAAACATAAAATAAAATACTTTGCTTCTTCCAGTAGTCACCTAATGGCCTGTGTTGTTGACAGTCACGGTTTGGTCTGGTCCTGAGGTTATGACACATTAGAATAAAATGAAAAACTAAAGCAAAGTTGGAGAGTCAAGAATTTTTAGTTGGCGACAAACGATATGGAGGACGGACTGCGTTGAAATGGGCAATGGACCTGGAATATCAAGATTTAAAATTCACGATTCAACTTTATTGTCCACTGGATTAAAAATGGAAATTTGGCTTCGTCTTCGAGCAGCTCAGTTAAAAAAACAAAACAAAAAAAACACACTTCACCTTCAGTGGTTGTATGAAACTGACTTTAGGTTATGAGACTGAAAGCAAACTTTCTGCATATTGAAAATAAGTGTCATATCATTATGAAACTGTTGCCCCATTCACTGGTTTTGTTTGTTAAAACCTTTACTCAACCTCTATCAGCAACCAAGTAATTGCAACAACATCGACATTTCTGGCCTGTAACTGACACAAATAACAAAGTCACAGTTTCACAGTAGAGATGAGCACACTAGTCAATGGTATTGATCAACAACCCTATCAAACCACTGCAGATATATTATGGTCATGTTGTGCTATGGGACAGTAAATGTGACTGACTGTTACGGACAAGGTAGGGAATTGTAGGATTAGGAAAGAGAATTTGGACCATAAATTGCATGTATTTATATTCCTACATATATCAATAAACTAAACATAAACTTGAATCCATAATAAAGAACAGAGGTGCACAGATAGTGGCAGTACCAGGACCAGCAGCGATCTATAGGCTTTGTTTAACCAGTTTAAAGAAATTAGAAGCTCTGTCCTCTCAGGCCTATATTACTGTATGTAGCTTATTTTATCTTGATTTCTTTTTTAATTTGATTGAAGATTGTTATACATCCAGTGTAATGCACACAATGATCAGTGCATCATTTTAATCAAATGAATAAATGAATACAAAAGATGCACTTGTTTTTGTAATTGTTTTATATAATCCCAGTAGCAGACACTATTAATGACTGACTGTTAATTGAATGATACTTGGATCGGTACTCATGTCAGCCCACACACTCGTCCAGACACACACACACACACACACACACAGATAAAGCCCGTGGGAGAGGTCTGATTTTTCCATAGCTGATCCATCAGGCAGCAGAGCAGAGCTGTCATGTCTGACAGCAGAGCGGCGCTGCACCACCTCACCTCGTCTTCCTCGCTCTTCCTCCCTGTCTCTCTCCCTCTCTCTCCCTCCTCATATCATCTGTGGGGATTTTCCACTGCTCTCCTCCATGTCAAGAAATGATCTCTCACTTTCTCTTACTCTCAATCCTCTCTGCCTATCGCCCATCTCTATTTCTGTCTCCCCCCTTCTCTGCTTTCTTTTACTTCTTCTTCTTCTGTGCCATTTACATTTTATCCACTGTATGGTACCATGAGTAGGCCGAGTGTGCCGATATGAAATTACCATGGAACGATTATCTTGGCCAAAATGATCTCGATATATGATATTATCCCGATAATTAAATTAATAAGATGAAAAACTTAAAAACAGTACTGTAATATGCTTAAATTAGTTAATAACTATTTTCTCATATCAATTGCAAGACATTTCTCTTTTTTAAAGATGTTTTAATGTAAGAACACATGTAAAATATTTGTGAAAAATCTAAAATATTAACATACATTTTGTGGTTTTTCTATAAATATTGACTTTTGACATTTGTTATTCAGCCTTGCATCGCGGTGGTCACGGTAATAAAAATTAGCTTATTATTGTTTTTTTACCGCAATATATAGTAATACCGGTTATTGTCCCATCCCTAACCACGAGTGCATGTATTCTCAGTACGGGTGGCCTCAGTGGGAATCAGATCCAGCTCTGGCAGTGTCTTGGTGTCTCGCTCTGTCCGCTGAGCTACACAGGACCATATCTCTCTCTACACCCGCCTCCCTCTCCTTCCTCTAGCTCTCTTATTTTTGGCCTCTATCTCGCTTTCTTCTCTCCTCCGACTTCTCGCTCTATACCTTCCTGCTCCTGACAGCTCCTCTCAGCACCTTGTGAGTGAAACGTGACTGTCGGCGTGAATTCCTCCTCCCCGACTCCAGTCTCACTCTATGCAGTCCTTTAAAAACCGCAAAAACAACCGCAGAATAATCCCATCTCAGATCAAGGAATGGGAGAACTGAAGGGGTTTAAAGGAAAAATCCACCTTCAGACACACTTACATATATATCTCATCAATCTGTGATTTTCAATATATTCCCGGAGTTATTTTGTGATGAAGTGTTGCAATTAATTTTTTGGGTGCAACCACTTTCCCTCAACCCACATCATCTACTGTACTTTTACTTCAGTTAGTGACACCCTACATTTCCCAGAATGCCTTTTGACAACCTGTAACGAATGGGTTTTTCCAGCTGAGAAAAAGCACGAATCATGCACCTTACTCAAAAAGCAACATTTATTGTGGCTGCATTGCATTCTGGTCTACTAAGGCTACTGTCAGCAGAGAAATTGCTCTCTCTACCTCTTCTACGACTGATTTCTCCCTGTATGATTGCTGAACATCAGTTCAAAATGGTGAGTCTAGAAAGAAGCCTTTGCTCTTTGACTCTGAGGAACTGACACCAAAACCTGATGTTTACCATTGATGTTTTAGATAGTCGATAGATTTTCTGCTGTCAAACTCCATTGTAGCTGCGCTGGAAATATCTTGACACGACGGTACGTTGGCAGGAATAAGAAAAATACACCACCAAACAGTAAAACTGGCCCAAAAATGCAAGGTACATCGCCAATAGCTGCTAAGTGTAGTGTAGTGACTTTTCTGTCGGACCGCTTCCGTGACCCTGAAAATGTCATTCCTTCCTGGTTTGTTAATGTTGTTTTTCAGCTCTGAAAAGTTCTAAAGGGGTAAACAGTCTGGTTTCCACTACAAGTGGGCCTGTTGTGGAGAAAAACAGCTGAAAACCACCATCTAATGCAATAAATCTGTGAAACAAGTTGTAAAATACATTCTAGTTTATTCTTGTAAAGTGACCCATTTTTTTTTAATTCTTTGATATTTCCTGAGTTCTCCAGAGAATTTATCAAATTCCCTGACTTGGAAAAAGAAATTCCATCATATTCCAGAAATTCCATGACCGGTGGGAACCCGGTAACATAAGTGTGGCTGAATACTGCAGACGCAATTCATGCTGAGGGGGATCGATACAGAGAGAGACAGAGAGAAAGAGAGGAGAAAGAGAGAGAAAGGGAGAGATTTTTTCTCCTCTCTCTGTTTTTAACATTGTATTTTATCACTGTGTTTTTATCACTTTGCTTCCCCAGTTTATCACTGTGCATAAAAACCAGAGAAAGAGAGAAAGAGCAAGAGCAAAAAACCATTCACATTAAGACCAACACACATGACCCCCCCTCCCTCCCCCAAAGTAAGAGCAAAAACCCAGTTTGAAACCTGGCCATTGGCGAATCATAGTTGAATAGCTGAGTCATGGTTGACTATGTTTCAATTTATTTGAAGGAAAAGAAAAGCATGCACTCAAATCAGCTTATGTTTCAATATATGTGGTTGTTTAAATAAACAGTCATAAATTTAAGCACACCTCAAGTACAGCAGTTAAAACATTCTGAAAACACTTTTTAATAGATTTTTGCCCGGTCGAATATCCTATAATCTCTAATACTGAATACTGGCAGAGGCTCGCCAGGCTAAGCAGCGATGTGGGCAGAATATTACACTTTATATGAGCATAAAAAATACAGCTCCTCACCAGAACCTATTCATCAGTAAAACTAGCATCCAGAGGTTTACAGTCATCTTGATTCATTCTGAAAAGAGGCTGTTTCACACCCTTAAGAGTGAATCCATTAGGAGCTGCAGCAGATTTCCATAAAAGCGAAACGTCATATATTCTGAAGTGTGGTGAAACATGAAAAATTGGCCTGAGGTAGCGGGCAGCTGAGGGAATTATTCCCCCAGATGTCTCTTCCAATTGTTGATTCTAGTAAATAACAGATCAGAGATTTTAAATTGTAATTATTGCTACGTTTCCAATAGATCAGTTGAAGGCTAAAATGAAACTTGGGCCTGTGGTAAAGTGTGAAAAGTGAATGGTGGAACTCCATCGATGCACTGAATATGACTACTAGTTTTAAAATGACATGTTGCATCATTCTACACTGTATGCACGATTACACAACAGGTAGCTTCAGCCAAGCATTCTGATTGGTCAAACATGTGTTCCATTCATTTCTGATCATTCGGCTAGCTGTGATTTATTGGTTGCTATGCCAACTGCATGTGGTAACCAAGGAGCTAGGTAGCAATATCGCTTGTTTGTTTCTTGTTTTTTATCGTTATGAATGCTACTTTGAAGAACACTTTTGAAATAATATGTGTGTGTTGGTAACCCTTGGTAACCCTTGTATAAAATCCATTATGTGATTATCAGTCTCCCAGTACTTCAGTGCTGCTGACGCAATGATGAGTGCTTAGTGCTGCAGCTCTTGCATCACCGCCATACCTACACTGTGATGGCACAAGAGAGCAATTTATAAGACCGTCAGTTATTTGACAAAGTTGGTAACTAAATCCTGAGAATGTTTCCAACTGTGACAAGGTCCAATCTGTGTTTACATATCACACTTTCACTGCGTATTTCTGTTTGTGTTGGCACACTGAGCAAATACCTTGATGTGAAGTAAGACTGACTTCTATACTGGAAACAATGAGTTGAGGTTGTATCACACACAAAGTGTGATAAAAAACAAACCTGCATGCGTTTGTGTTTAGCTTGCCGGCCCTTGGCTCGTGTCTCACTGTACATGTTGGCGAACGTTGTGATGAGGTCACATAAGAATTTGTTCTGGCTCATACATGCGAGTACATCATGCATGTCATAGCGCTCCCCATAGCCGTGTTCTCGATAGGTGCTGGCAACAGAGACACGCTCGCAAACAGACACACATAAACACACACATATGCTCATATGCTTGTACACACACACACACACACACACACACACACCAGACCTAAGCAGAGCTCTCCACTCACTCTCACTATGTTTCCAAATCAAAACCACATTGTTGGCAGATCTGATTCCATCCATATACGCTCTCTCCAACACAAATGAATTACTACACAAAAAAAAAGACATGCCACAACAAGCACATTGTCCAGAGAAGCGTTTATGTAGGAGAGTGTCTTCTTACAGATGTAGCCATCAGTGATGCCTTTTATGGAAGGTATTTCAACACAGTGGTTCACAGGTTCAAGCCCCATGTTGCAACATAGTGTAACCGATGTGTATGATGAACACAAGCAATGAGAACGTGAAGGTCAAAGCTTGTTTTCAGTTCATAACACTGATCATCTTTTGATCTGATCACTGATCAAGTTATGCACTTGATCCTAGGGCTGCAACTAATGATATTTCGATATATCGATTAATGTAACGATTATTTTTTAGATTAATCGATGAATCATTTAGTCTATAAAATGTTAGAAATACTGATAAATGCCCATCACAAGTTACCAGAACTTAAACTTGCTTGCTTAGTTTGACCAGCAGCCAAAAAAAACCAAAATATTAATTTTATAATGATATGAAACTGAGAAAAGCAGCAAATCTTAGCATTTGTGATGCGGTAAACAGCAAATGTTTGGTATTTTTATGTGATAAATGACTAAAACTATTAATCGATTATCAAAATTAGTATTGATTAGTTTTCTGTCGATTGACTAATTGATTCATCTTTTCAACACTACTTGATCCCCTCTCATTACGGCAGCCATTTTAACTAATGACAGATGACAACAGATGACAATAGCCATTTTTGACTAGGTCTGGCTCATTTACATATATATTTATTAATGTGCACTGTCCATGTAAATTAAACTACAAATTTAATTTAATTTAAATGTTATGTTGCCACTGCTGCTAGCATTCCTCCACTGCGTAGGTCTGTTGTCGATGTGATAAAAATCAATCATGCTGGAGGGAAAATATTTGAAATATTTTAAGTATGCATTATCAGATCTGCCACTGAAAGAGAAAATTTGCATTGTTGGGGGTTTCCAGAATAATTATGCAAGCATGATGCACTGCTGTCACTGCCATTTAGCGTGTGTGTGTGTGTGTGTGTGTGTGTGTGTGTGTCCAGGCAGGAAGGATAGCAGGGGACAGTGAAGCTAAAAATAAGTGACCCTGTTGACGCCCGCCTCTCCATCCTCTTCCCCCTCTTCTCTCTCACTTGAAATCCCCCCATTCTTCTCTCCTCCACTTCCTCCTGCCTGAGCTCATGACACCACACAATGGAGTCATATACATACACACACACACACACACACACACACACACATATAAGTAAGCATGCACAAACACACACACTTGGACTTGTATGTGTACAAAAATCTAGCGTTGTGCACTTGTAGTCGCCTTCATGGTGGCACACCGGCTCACACACTCATACACAAACATGTACATGGAAGTACACACACACACACACACACACACACACACACACACACAGAATCGCATCGCACACATCTTCACGCATACACACACACACACACACACACACACACACACACACTATACAGTTGCTGCACTCCTTTCTACTACTTGACAAAGAGGAGGTGTGTGCAAAAGAAGGAACTGCACTTCCTAAAACACTAACGCCCCAGAGGAAAAAGTTTCACAGACAGATGCCAACATTAATCAAAACTAATATCAATATAGTACTAATATCATAGTTTTATAGTTTTAGAGATGGGATAATATTTAAATATCTTATTATAGAACTATAGCAGAACATTTATCTAAACACCTCAGGAATGGAGGCCGTTTGAGAGCATGAAATGTAGAATGAGATGGATTGAAATTCAAGACTAAGGCTTATTATGAATATGAAACTTGCATACTCATGCATAATACAATACAGTGTACAGCTGTTATTAGCTGTTGAAACACTTTCAGCTGCATGTAACGTAAAGGAACAGACCAACGATCGCTACAGACCAGAATCAAGAATATATATATATACACAGTATTTTTTTTTGCATCAGATTGAATGCATTTATAGAATAAATCAATCAAATACATTTTGAGTCTTTATGCCTCTTGGTAGACCAGGTAATCTGCGAGATTCTCTTTTTTTTTTGGTGCTCAGCGCTCATTGCCGTGGTGTTTCTGCACTGCACTTCCCAGAGATCACCTGTCAATCAAACAGTGTGTTCAGTACTGTGACGTCTCAGGCGAATTATTATTACTTATAATAAACTGGGAATCTATACTGTACTTCCATGGAGAGGGGAGCTGCGGCTTGTGTGGCGTCAGTGTTGTGGGAATCCTGTTAGCCCTAAATATGCCAGTCACATGCTCTGACCACAGTTTAACAATGACGTTTGAAGGACAGTGGTTTCTATGAATGTGGAAAGGGGCACCCTGAAAAACGCAGTCACACACACACACACACACACACAGCACTGTAAGCTACACAAAGGGAATCTGTAATTAACCACAACCATGCAGCAGCACTGTACAACGGCTGCTATGTGTATTAACACACAGACACACACACAGACACACACACACGCACACACTCGCACACTCACAAGAAAGAATGGGCCTGTGTGGTATCAACAGGATATCCAGCAGTAGCTGGACCTCTGCAGTAGCTTTGTTCCACAACCATGTGAATAGAAACCCTATTCATCAAGTGGGACACACACACACACACACACACACACGGACACACATTTACACACGCACACTATTCATCTGTGGAGACAAAGCCAGATTTCAGTCTCTTAGTCTAATTCTTTATATGATCCAGCAGCCAAGCGAGAAGAGAGACTTGTTGAACTATTAGTCAGTGAAGGATTGTCAGATGACAGAAGATGAGACACTATTATAACAAAGTATTGCATTTGTAGAAGTAACACTATACACATGTTCAAAACACTTCTCATAGAGATAACCTTTAGATGGCATCTTATAGAGGTGACAAACAGTTATTACTTTCTGGTTAAACTGCAAAGTCGGAACGTCATAATTTCTACCTAAAAAGTTGGCTAAACACGTCACCTTCACCTTATTTTGGGATTGCCCTAAAATAGCAGAATATTGGCAAAATATACAGAGATCAAATCTATTTTTGACATTTATCTGGCTCTAAATCCTTCATATTTTATATTGGGTATATTTCCAGAGAATCTGGGCGATAAAAACACTGTATATCTACTAAGGACATTATTACTGATAGCAAAGAAAATTATCACAGTTTCCTGGCTAAAGCCACAACCTCCAAGTATAAAAAAGTGGAGAGAAAAGATTAAAAGTGTTTATACCATGGAGAATATTACAGCTAGACTACAGCTGAAAACAGATATATTTACTGCTACGTGGTGCCGGATTATCAGGGTGCTCCCCAATCTCTGCTCCTGAAAAGTATCCCTTGGGGTTTTCCTTTGTTTGTTATTTATTTTTTAATTTTTCTGTTTGTTGTTATTTTTACATGCAAACGAACAGTGTATGGATATCTCCCTGTGTGTATTTCTGTTGTATACTGTATAATGGGTTAAATGTCATTGTATATGTTATAATGTGTTGAAATAAAATGACACAAAGTTAAAAAAAAAAATACAGACTTTCAGTCTCACCCTGGCCTTAAATAGAGATGACAAAACAATTTGTGAGGGAAAGATTTTCAAAGATACAGTGATTTCTGACATTTAAAAACCGTGATGACATTGTGTTTTATGCGTATTGGTTGATATCCACCGTTTGGAAAAAAGCAACAGCTACAAAATGACAGATTGAGGAAAAAATGAGAAAAAAATGAAGGTACTTAAAGGCAACTTAAGTCCTTTGCATTTTGGAATAATCTTCAAATCATTCATCGTTAATCAGCGTCACAATCTCAAGCAAACATTCGCCTCCTAATTCAAATGAGATCGCATTTTCAGTTCTGCGTCCAGCTCATACATTTTCTCATTTTTACATCAGACAGATCAGCTGAGTGATGTATCACCACTTTCATCTCCAGATATCAAACCTATTAGGCTACATCACATTAACATCACCTCACTGCTGCCAAATCCCCCCCTCCCTCCCTCCCTCCCTCCCTCCCTTCCTCCCTCCCTCTCATTACAGTCCTGTGAAACTGACCCCAATATCCAGGGGCCAAATAACTCCCCATTGGCCAATTAGCCTTGCTTTCCTCTAAGGCAAGTTGTGGCTCTGTATATGTGTGTGAGTGCGTGTGAGAGAGAGAGAGAGTGAGAAACAGACAAGCCATGGGGGAGATGTCAAAGTCAAAAAGCCGTGTAAGATTAAGCTAACATTGCAGCTAAGGTTCAACTGATATGGCTTTTTGAAGGCCAAAATCGATATTTTTGGATGGAAGCTGCTGATAGCTGAATATTTGTGCCAAAATCTTTAAATTTGACCATTTGCATGCCAAAGAATTCGAGAAAACTACAAGGATTCGGTGTTTCACCCAGAATTGTGTTCTTGTCAGGTTGAAAAAGCTTCTAAAACAGCATTTAGATCATTAAAACTCTGCACTGAAACCCATACTAGTATAATTATTAGGTGGTTTGGCAGCTCCTTCCAGCGGGACAAGGCAGGTTCGATGGAGGGTTTTACAGATTGCCACCCTTAAAGCTGTTGAGTAAAGAAAGAAGGAAACCTCCATCATGTTGGAGGTGGATAACATTGACTGGCCTATATCGAAAAGTCCAACGAAGATATCAGTCTAACCCTCAGTGCAGCATCCTGATGGCTCAATAGGCTGAAACAAATATCATCTAATCGCAACTTTAATGGGGTTTGAATCTAACGTCTCCTCTCTGTCTCCTGTCTTTCTCAACTGTATTATCCGATGGAGCAGAAATGGCTTACGAATCATCTTTGAAGGAAAAAAACTAATGTGAATGTTTTTCCTCAGATGTTGAACATGACCCGACATGGCCGGGTTTCTCTGACGGACAGAGCACACAAGGTCAGCTTGACGCGATCGGGGAGGAAGCGCTGCCCTCAGGGCGAGGGAGAGAGAGAGAGAGAGAGAGAGAGAGAGAGAGAGAGAGAGAGAGAGCGACAAGGCGAGGAAGCGGAGATGGCTTCTTTCGGCCGTTGCCATGGTGAGTTCAGGTCGAGGGGAAGCAGGGGGGGTCAGAGGTCACCCTTCGTCTGTCCATTCTGCTCAGTCAGCTTTATGAGAAGCAGATTGGGACGATGTACATCGACACACAACACACACACACACACACACACACACACACACACACACACACACACACAAGCCAACAGATATTGTCTCATCGCTCTTCCTCTATCCACCATGGGGCCTTTGGGTGATTAAGGTCAGACCCGGCCAGCGGAACGTAGATCCCGTTACATGATCCTCCACATTTCAGGTCCACGATCAGCCTGGAATACGATCCCACTAACACAGCTGGAGCACAGCAGAGTAAAAACCTCATCACTGTCCAATAGCATTAAGTCTACATCCAAGTCTATATCCAGTCTATATGGCCCTAATGGGCCATATCCAAAATGTAATTTTGTGATACTGTCCCGCCAAAACATTGCGATATATGATATCATCGCCATTTGCGATTACTTTATTTCTTCTAAATTACATAAAATGTCTTGGCTATTAATAATAATAATAATAATAATTATACATTTGATCTTACTATTCAAGCATTGGAGGAAACAATGGTCATTTGGTATAATTTGCTCATTCCTGCTATTTCCTGGAAAACGGGCTGATTGAACCCACTTGAAGTAAAATTAGAAATGTTTCAGTATGATTATGATATTGTGGAAAATATTGCGATATTCACGTATTGCATTATTCGATATTATCGAATATCGGCCCAAGCCTACTATACCATCTAATACCTTGCCCTAAAGCCTTGTTGCTCTGTGTAAACTGGGTTTAGATGGCTACGGTCTACATTGAGAGCGTTATGATGGATTACTAATGGCAGTGGAATCAAACCTCTTCAGTCATTTACTTTATCAGAATATTATGATATCGAGGGTGTTAAGTTTATGGTGACCGGTACTTGAACATGTACTCCAACTCATACGAACAAGAATGTCACTTCTCATGCTTTCCCCTGTGAATCTGTGGCACAAGAGGAACCGTGTCCAAGAGCGTTTCAGCACTGCGTCAGTTTGTGTTGGAGGCCGCCGCAGGAACGTCAGCAAAGAGATAAAGTGAGAGAGTGAGAGATTGGCAGAGGAATGGAGAGAAAGCGGGGGAAACCAGCACAGAGTCGTATTTTATCTCATCACCTTCCAAGGGCTAAGCTGGCTGCATGTACAGTAAATGTGTCATCAGGACAAGCTGCTGCCAAGAGACTCCAGACAAGCTCCAGGCTGCTCCGCACAAACATGCCCGCACACATGCAGCAGACACATGCAGGCACGTGCACTATATACCAACACACACACACACACACACACACTAGAGAGGATTAGCGACATAATTGATGAAATCGACAAGGATCTTTATCATCGATGCGTCGCGTTACTAATACATTTTCAGGCTTTATGCATGAAAAATACAATGTTAATAGTTCTTCAACGATGCAATGCACAAAGGAAGCACTGGGTGGCAGCACTGCTGGAAATGTTTGGCTGTCCAACCTGCAGCAGAAGAAGAAGTTTCTCTCACTTGAAGATGGCTGAAAATTTCAAGGTCTTTCTCAATGTGTTCTTGACCATTCTTGTGTCCGCCATGACACCAAAACACCAGAACACCAAGAATGGATAAAGATCCCGAAAGTTTACTTGCCAACCGAGGATAAATCGGATGGGTGGCTTGGCCGTGGAGAACAAATACCTATAATTACACTTCATTTGCATCCTCTGAACCTCTGAAATGTCTGAACACAATGCAGATATGATTAAATTCAAAGTGGTTAAGGACTGTATCTGCCACATGGCTCGGCTTCCGGTTACCAGCATGGTGACCAAGCACATGTGCACCAGCAGCGTCCAAAACACAGGTAATCCTCTACCACATCAACCATGGCTGTTTCAATAGACAAAATGTTAAAAAGCACACACACTCTCTCCCTCTCTCTCTCTCTCTCACACACACACACACACACTTCTACATACCACGTATTTCCACATACCTCTCAATCACACACTAATTGCCACCACTTGTATAAATATCCCTGCTGGTGGTTTGACTATGAGCTGACACACAGACCTGAGGTCCAGTACCTCCGTCATATCCCCCCCCCCCCCCCCCCCCCCCCCCCCCACCCCCCTTCCACCCCCCTACTCACTGTCATGTTTAACCCTTATTTAACCACACAAGTCAATGACGAAGGTGATCTATTTTACAGCTATGGGGAGAAGAAGGACTACTAGCTGCTATTAAAGCTCCAATTTAGTAATCAATCCTCATTATGGCTGGCACCATTATTCTAAATACTGATACCTGCTCTGATTCCTCAAGTTTGACACTGGCTCTAACTATTTTTTTCAATATTTTACAGCAGTGAATGAAAATCTATATGATACAGTAAGTTGCTTTCTAAAGTATCTGTTCATATCACGCTTTTATAAATGGGATCAGACCAATACTCTTGAATTAATTTTCAGCTTAAACTTGCAACTTGTAAAAAAAAATTGAGTTGCCTTTTTGAGATCTTTCAAAACATTTTGATGCATTAAAAATCCCATCAATCCCAAAAATCACTGCTGTGCTGACAGATATGTTTTTTTGTTTTTTTTTATATATCCAACCGTGCTCCTTGTGTTCTAAAGAGTATAGAGTCAACAGGTGCATACACATGTTTTAAATGTTATAAACATGATTTATAAAAAGTTATAAAACTGAGAGGCAGCGTCTCTACATAAATAGATCAAAAACATTTTTGTTTGATTTCCCGAAGATATTGTTTTTTCTATTTACTAGCATAATGTTGTGAAAACCTTGATGTGTCTTTGCTGGCAGCGGTTCTGTGGATCGTAAACACCACTAAGCCATGATGGAACTCCCTCACATGGGGGACTCTGACAGTAAACACAGACACACACACACATACACAGACACACACACACACACACATACACAGACACAGACACACACACACACACACACACACAGGAACGCACTAAAAAGGGCACTCTCTGGCCCACATTTGGAATCACTTATAAAAGCAAACACAGGCCAGTGCATGATACAGCACTGGGGTTGACAAAGCAGTCCCAGTATACACACACACACACACACACAAACACACTGGAAACACTCCCTTTGTCTATCTTAACAGATGGCTTTCATCACATTTGAATGTGTCAGCGTAGTAACTGAAGGGACAAGTGTGTTTGTCTGTGTGTGTGTGTGTGTGTGTGTACTGTCTAAGTTGACTGTAATTAGCTGAGAACGGTCTGAACCTTTTCATCTTCTCATACTGCCCATCTTTCATCAAGCTAAACAGTCTAAATACAACACAAACACACGCATGCACGCAGACACACACATACACATACACACACACACACACACACACATACACCCAACCCACTCGGAACTTCATTCCTGTTTAATGAGTGTCAAACTGCCCATCCCAGGAAGGAATCCACATGGAAGGAGTTGAAAGAAAGAAAGAAAGAAAGAAAGAAAGAAAGAAAGAAAGAAAGAAAGAAAGAAAGAAAATGATGAACTGAACAGAGATGATAAAGTTGGTAAAGCTCTGTGTCAGTCTGCTGATGGCTGCTGTCTGGCCTTCCATAGCTCAGGCTCATCAGAAAGCGGTTGAATGGCGGTCAGAGAGCAACAGAACGACTAACAATAGCTAAATGAAGCCGGGAACAAAAGAAACCCAACAATGACACACACAAAGTCCCAGCTAGAACAAACCGAGAGTTAGAGGGTGAAGAAAGCGGGAGAGAGGACAGAGGTAGTCTGGGGGAAAAGAGGGAGAAATGAGAGAAAGTGATATAGTTTCGAGAGAGGAGGAGAGAGGGAGGGAGACTGAAAAGAGATGTAAACTGTTTTTGGCTGGAACCGGGGATTCAAGGAGGAAGAGGAAAGATAAGATAAAGTTTAGAAGTGAGGACGAATGAACACAGAGAGAGAGAGAGAGAGAGAGAGAGAGAGAGCGAGAGAGAGGCAGGGAGGAAGAAAGGTTTTTAATCATTTACCATTTCAGTTTTCTAATCAATACTCTCTCTTTCACACACACACACACACACACACACACACACACACACACACACACACACAATGGGTACTACCATGTCTGATAAGCCCTTACTGGCTTTTGAAATACATGATCTCCATTTTGGAACTGTTTTCCATTGATATAGATGTTGGTGATTGTGTATTATTGAATAGCACATGTTTTCACATCAAATAATTCATTGACATTACAGATATTGATGTTAATGTACTATTGTATAATACATTCTACAAGCCAAATAATGAGTCATATCAATATGGGTTGAATATTGAAATTGTTTGTTGGTTTCATTCAGGATTTTTGTGAACTGCTTTGTTCCTGGTTCAAAAGTTATGCCAATAAAGTTGTTTAATTGAATAGATTTTTGTATTTGGTTAGGGATTTTTTGATTTATTTGGGTGGGGAAAACAAGTAAGCTATACATGTTAAAATATCTGACCGTCCACCTGCTTATCTGTACCCAGAGGACGACATATGGAAGTTTTAAACATTATTTCTAATGTTATGATTAGTGGGAAAACAATCATAATGGTAAATTAGATTATCTGTTTAGTTTTAGAGACAGAGAGAGAGAAAGAGAGAGAGAGAGAGAGAGAGAGAGAGAGAGAGAGAGAGAGAGAGAGAGAGGGAGAGAAACACTGGAAGGTTTGTACTGTACACTGTTTCTTTCTGCCTTTCTTTTCTTTCTTTCTGTCTTTCTCTCTCTCCTCTCTTGTCCCGGACCACATAGCTACCGTAACCTAGCAACAGGCACAAAGAAGCCAGGCCACCACAAGGAGCAGGAAGTTCAGTTTCTCTCTCTCTCTTTCTCTCCCAAATTCTTTTTCTTTCTCTCCCTCTTTCCATTTCTCTGTCTCTTTATTTCTCTCTGTTTCTTCCTCTTTCTCATTCTTTATCTTTGTCTCTCAAGCTTTCTGTATCCTCTTTTTGTTTGTTTCTCTCGAGCCATCTCTCTCTCACTTTTACGCTCTGTCAGACTCTCTCTCTCTTTTTTCTCCCTCTCTTTTCTCTCTCTCTCTCTCCCTCCCTCCCTCTCGTTTTGGCACTGCCACGCCTGTTGCTGACACAGCGAACAGAGACAACCGGGGAGGTTTTCCTCTCTCTTTCTCTCTCTCTCTCTCTCTCTTTTAAAAAGAGCGTCTGAGGGGTGAAATCATCCTGCAGACCGCCGGCTGCCGCTGGAAAAATCCACAGCAGGAATGTAGAACAATCTGACCGGGAATCCTAGCGGACGACGCGGGGCCAGGAATGTCCCGCTGCAGCTATTTCACTGCCGTTGCCTAATTTAAAAGGAATACGCTTACAGTTTTTGGCCCGTTGGTTAACTCACCCGTTAAGTGATGAAAACGTAGACACCTAGATCATGCATGTGTTCCCGGTAGATCATTCAATCTGGTGCTCCATGCTAACTCTTTAGCATACATGATGTTGAGGCGACTAGCATTATCCGAAGTAAGAAAATGGACCTTTCCGTAATAAAAAGTTGTTAGTGTTTTTTTTATTACATAACTTGTAGATTTGTGCATTTTAAAAATCAAATATCATTAACCTAAAAAAGCTGATGTAGTGGTTTATTTTTGGGACTATTTCAGGTGAGCAACCACATATTCATCCACTGCTCAGTGATTTTTAACTGTACACAGTCTCCCATCGCCCACTAACTTCACTTCTTATGCCAACAGGGAAAGTAGTTCCTCGTACTTCAAAACAGTATGCTACTTTTATATCATATTTTGTGTAAGTTTTACCAATATCCTACACAAAACTGTCAGATTTGGCCGCATATAATTTAAGATTACTTACATTTAGATTCACAGCTGGTACAAGTTCTTATTTTCTCACTTTTGGGATAATGCTAGTCGCCTACAATCATTCAGCATATAGTGTTTGCTAAAGTGTTAGCATGGAGCAAATGATCCACCAGGGACACAGGGATGATTTTGCTGCCTTTCTTCTCATCACACTACGGGTAATTTGACCAACGGGCCAAAAACTTGGTATATTCCTTTAATGGCATTCCCTGATGTGACGATCATGATTTAAAACGTGAGCCCGCAGGAGTCAGCAGCGCTACTCCTCTTCAAAACAGGAAATGTAAGAGAATGTATGACCTCCCTCTTTCACAGACCGGAGAGAGGAGAGCGGAAGAGAAGACGAGGGAAAGATATGAACACACACACACACGGAGACACAGACATGGATACACACACACATACACACAAAGTGACAGAAAGAAACACGATGACAGATGAGGGAGAAAGCAGAAGGAGAGAGAGACGAGAGAGAGAGAGAGAGAGAGAGAGAGAGAGAGAGAGAGAGATAGAGAGGGGGGAAGAGAAGGAAACAGGAGCCAGAAGATGACAGAGTGGTTTTCCTTCTGTTGTGGCTTGTTGTAGTTGTTGAGCGCTGCCTGGGAGACTCTGTTGTCCCACTTGAGGTCATCTCTGGTACTAGACAAACTAAATGCCATTCCAATACAAACACTGGAAACACTGGAACACTTAGTCTTTATCATCCTGACAAGGGCTTGTGTATAAATTATATTCAAAATGTTTTAACTAATGTCCAAGGAAAAATAAATATTTCCCGAGCTGACCTCCTAGGGTGGTTATATACTCAGCAACTTTCGGGGCAATGGCGACTGCCAAAGTTCCTACCAACAAGCAATAAAGGGAGAGGTCATAGTCAAATGTTCAAATGTTTCCTTGCAGTAAAATGTTCTCGTGTTTATTAAAGACCCCAAAGTCTAAACCAATGGATTATCAGTCAGGCAGAGAAAGGCAATTTCATTTGATGGGAGGGGTGCGGAGGGGCGGGACTGTTAAAAAATCTGATGGTTTTATTGGTTAGAAATTGAAATTTACACCTACTAGTGCAGCATGAGGTCACCATGAAAGATACTCTGTTTTCCTGGAAGTAAAAGTAATGGGAGTTCGGTTCATGGGGACTTTAAAGCAACAATTGTGAAGAAACTCCATTTGAACAGTTTTCCGCCAGCTTTTCCCCAAATAGTTTCTTGTTGTCACCCAATTCATGAACCGGACAAAGTTGTAGTTGAAAATGTATTCAAATCAGTTCAATTTGAACAGTTTGACTTGTCTAACTCCTCATGCAAACAGCATTGCAACAAAATGGAGACGACACTTGACATACTTGTAATACTATTGTACCTTGCACTATACAGCATCCAAGCAGTAGACAACAGGATGAAGGGCTGACATGTTGGCAGCACGTCCAATATGGCATCCTGGCTCGCCATGTTGGGCACATGACGGATCAGACCGGTGCCCACGGAGGCGGGGGTGGTGGTGATAGGAGGGAGAGAAAGGAGAGAGGGTGGAAACCTCACTAACCAGATTAGTGCCCGTCTCCAAATAGCCTCCGTCCACTTCCTCTCCTACGCCCAACACAAGCCTGACCTCTATTCCAGACGACAACACAAACACAGTAAAAGCACTGGCAGCGACTCTCTCTGGGAGCTGGACGCTGACCTTGTGAACTCACTTCTACTGAGGACATGGTTTATGGTAGACTGCTTTAAAGCTGCACAGTTTCGCACATCGGTGGCCCCAAAAGGTCAGCGAGAGGTAATACCCAGAAATCACATAACATGACATCAGTAAGCGGTGCACCTGAAGTGGTGAAGAAAATCTTTTTGCAGCAGTTTTAGCGCTCGTTGGCGAGTGCAGCTTTCTCTTGACAATCTCTTGAGCTCTCACTCGCTGTTGTTTCACTTGACACTTTTTAAGTTCTAATTTGGCACTTCCTGTGTGCAGAGAAGAGTTCCTGCCAGTGACCATACTTGACACCAAAATTTAACTTGAGTAAATCTACAGGGTCTTGATTAATGGATGGGAGGCTCTTCTCTGTTACAGCCCACTTCGTGATTTAGGCTGATAAGACAGGTATATTTTTACATAAAGATCTTGCCCAGTGCAATTTTTTTACTTACTTTCGGGTACAGATAGTTTTGGGCCATCTGGGTACTGGTGTGGTACAGCTAGCTTAGCCTAGCCCCACATATCTGTGTTTATCTATAATACAGAGGGCTGTGTTTTGAGGGCGCAAAAGGTGTGAGGTGAGGCTATCAAATGTTTTAATGTGGTTTTGTGATTTAGGGAGTGACTTCACCCTGGCATATATACACCCTGCATACACACTGACAGAACAGACCAGGTCTACTGAGTGTGAGAAGAATTTGTCGCATTGATGCATGACACACATGGCTGAAGAACCATTAAAAAAATGTTTTAAATCATGTTAATTTGCAAACCAGCAGGAAATTCATTTGGAGGTCCAAAAACTGATGTTGAGGACATCTTCCAATGAGTAATACTTTCTTCCTCCACTCCACTGCCTCAGGGTTCAGGACGGGGTCAGGTTCAAACCGCTCCTCCTCTACTAAGCCTTTAATGGCAAAAACCCCACCAACCTCACAGACTCGTCACTGTCAATAAAGACCACTGTGTTGTGCTCTCATTGGCCGACAACAGAAAGTTGAGTTTTCCCTCGCCTTCACCTCTAGACTTTTTTTTTTTCCATTTTATTGATGCACAGTTGACAAGCGCTATGTAAGTGGAATTTATTACAGCTATTATAACTATTATGAATCTGCCGTGCAAGTCTTAAACATATTGCATGGTTAATGGAATCCACTTGAGATGCCAGCTTTACAGCATGGCACCTCGCCTTCTACGGACGCCAGCCTCACTTACCACCGAATGCCTGGATAAAAAAGCCAATGGATCTGCTGCCAATGTACTGTCTAAATGCCAGCGTTCGGTATATTGAAGATGCTTGTACAAGTGCCAATGTTCTCTGTCTAAGATGGCGATGTTCTGTATAAGATGCAAGGGCACCAGCCGTATACATGGAGGCTGCCATTGAATTCTGGGTGACATTTAACCTGGAAATAAATCATCAGTCTCTAACAGGATTGGTTGAAAGGGCAATCCTCCCTGACCTCATTCCGTCAGCTCTCATCCTGGTCAGGAATGGAGCGACGGGGAGAAGGAGAGAAAACGAGAAAGAGACAGACAGAGGAAAGGATTGAGAGAGAGGAAAAAAGAGAGAGAGTGATGTTGATAAATGAACAAAAAAGAGGGGAACAGAGATAATCTGTCTTCAGACTTTTGAGCCATGTATGAAAAGGAATGAGCAAAAAAAAAAAAGCGTCGTGGGAAAATATTTCGGCTATGCTTGTTAAGTTTGTCTAATCTACCCAAATCATCTGGAGGTCCGTTTCTACTTTTGAAAAATCCAAATTATAATGGCTTGTAAAATGGTGAAAATGGGCAGTGAACTGAGGAATTTACCAGAAAATGTGGCCAAAGATCGTAAAAGTTAGTTTCCTGCCTTGGGTGGGTGAGCCTATACAGATCAATGTGGCGAGCAGGCGAATCAGCTGGAACAAAGACAAAACCTGTCAACCCAAGGACCAATATTCATAAATACTAAGAAATTATTGCTGCCAGGAGACAGAATGACCAACACGCACAACTGTAGCACTTCCAGTATGGCAAAGTACACGACAAGCTTTCCCAAGGCTTGTAGCGGCCGCCCTCCCTGCTTTCTTTGTCGCAGCTCTTTGGGAAGGTCTGAAACAGGAAGTGCCAAACAAGAACAGGAAGAGGAAGTGAGTTCTCCAACCAGAATGTTTCCCAACCAGGTCGACTGAGGCCAAACACTGACAGACGATCGTGTGAGAATGTGGGAAAAAAAACACACGAGTTAAATTTTGGCACAGAAAATATCTGGTATAGTGTGGTGTAGAGCATGTTATCATGAATGTATTACAGTTAAATACTCAATTCTGATTGGCCAATGACTGACCACTGTTTCATGTCTAATAGGACTCTGCAGTCAATAAGTCTGGTCGTTTTTGCGGATTTCTAATCAAATTAATCAGTTACACCTGGTGCCAAAAAAGACATTACTCCTTGGTTACTGAAGACATTTTTTTGGCTGACACTCATAAGTTACATTAGCTTGTAATAAAATCATATTAAATCATAATTTTGAGTCAGGTGATGAATGTCTTTGGTAAGTAGTTGTGTAATAAGTGGCATAATGTACAGCGAGCCAGTCATTATCGACGGGGTTTGATTCAAGACCCAAACGTGAAGTGGATCCTTACCAAACTCATGACTTTGACACTTTCTGCTTTACAACTAAAACCTGGCTTACAAAAGGTAAAGCTGTAGTTATTACCTGTACTGAAACTGTACTGTATCACTATCACAGTCTCAGTTTCCCTTGTCTTATTTTGTAGTTAATTTCAATTGTATTAATGTCTTATTCTTGTTTTTACATTTCAATCAATGCTATCATGGGGCCAAGTGTACCAGGAGCTGTAATGCTATATAAGCTAGTGTTAATGTTTTCTGTGCTTGTCCCTTTCAAAGAGACCAGAGGAATAAAATTAATGAAAAATGATGACTGCTATTTTGTTTCTTTCTATTTACCATCAATATGCATATGGCATTGCCATTTGGTGGAGGCTTTTGATAACAAACAAACTCTGGCAAACCATAAAAACCTGCAACAAAAGCAAAAGGCAAAGCATGAATCTACTATAACACACTGTACAAAACTTAGATTGAAATATAGCCTGCAGTGTTTGGTCAAAAGAGCGTGATCCCATTTCAACCGCCTCCTTGTGAAGCTGAGTTTTCTGATTGAGTGAACACACACACACACACATACACACACACACACACACACACACACACACACACACGCACACAGTCTGCCTGGCCACCACATGGCAACCTTTAACTTTGCCAGTCGCTGCGGAGATACAGAGAAATCATCTTGTTGTGTTTCCAATGCCATCTGACATTCACCAGCCAACCTAGCAACCCCACCCACACACACACACACACACACACACACACCAACCCCCCACCCCCCGCACCTTATTGGCTCTTTTGTGCTGTGGCAGCGGAGAATTAGCCGTAAGGAGGTAACGGCGGAGAAATCCAGCTTCAAACAGAATTTGGGAGAAGAAGGGATAAGAAATTGCTCTTTGATCTTTCCCAGGACCAGTAGGTGGAGTCGAGCCTCGCTGTCTGCCTCCGTACATCTCTTTCTCTACCTTTCCTTCCCTTTTTCTCTCTCTCTCTCTCGCTCTGGCTCTTTCTCCCCGACTCTTTCTCCCTCTCCCTCGAGGCAGGAAAATATGCATTTAAATGAATATTCGTTCAACTGCATGAATGAGCCCCCAAGTCATTACCAGCAACACCCAACCCCCAACCGACCCCCACTGTCACCAGCACTGAAACCTCTGCCATAGCCAGCCACACCCTACACCGATCAAGCTGCAGCCCTCCCCTCCTCTCCTCTCCTCTCCTCTCCTCTCCTCTCCTCTCCTCTCCTCTCCTCTGCATCAAAGGCAGCCAGGAAGTCAGTGGGTCATCAGGGCCATCCCATTAATACAGCAAGCCACAACTGTTAACTTTAACCCCCTAAGCGATCACTTCCCAGCATGTAAATGCGTGTGTGTGTGTGTGTGTGTCTGGGTGTGTGTGAGTGAGTGAGAAGAAACCATAGGGTGTCACAGCAAATTGTAAATGTGTATAATTTTGTTTGACCATGGTTACACAGGCAAACTAATGGACAGTGTGCCTCAGTGTGCATGTGTTCATGCTGCTGTGTGTGTGTGCATGTGTGTGTGTGTGTGTGTATGCATGCGTGTGTGAGCAAGCTGTCTTTGACACCTGCTACAGCCTTGGGCAAGCTGCTGTGAGGTTAAGAAAGGCCAAGAGCCGAGGTACGACATAATGGTTTTGTAACGTTGCTTCAAACGTTGTGATATATAACGTGAAATGAAGAGAATACAGGTGTGCTCGACTCAAAACTTAAACTTCATCGGGTGCCAACTCAAAAACATAAACTGTAGAAAAATGTCTTTAATTTGCACAGCAGCAACATACGCGTTTCAGCCCTTGGCCTTCTTCAGCGCCTCTCATATGTATTTGACATATATAACGTGGCAATGTTATTTCCATGGGACATAAAGAATGGGAATGTTTCATGTAACAGCACACAAGTTATTTGGTGTGTCAGTTAGATACACATTATCTAGAGGAGGAATGCATCCAAGACTCCCCGGGAGACAGTGTGTTGTACTGAGTGGATTATCCTTGTTAAATAAGGTGAAATGAACAGAGCAAACACAGCAGAAGAGAAGCGAAGAGAAGAGAGGAGACTGTGTCTGAGAAATATAGCAGTGGTAGAGTTGAAATGCATGATGAATCAAACAGAATTCGCCCTACCTGTATAGCACAAATTACGGAGCATAAAGCACATGACCCACATTCACTACCATGCATCTTCATCCGTGTCTGTGTGAACTGTGTCTCACCTACAGTAAACCTGTCCCACAGCAGGAGTTAAGCGTTAGGACAGGGTTGTTATCTGGGCTGGGCAGAAGGAGGACAGGAGGTTTGGGGGTTAGGGAGAGTAGAGAGGAGCAGAAAAAGCAAACGGAGGAGAGCAAGGCATTCTGCTAGGAGATAGGAGTTGGGCTTTCCCCTGCACACACACACACACACACACACACACACACACACACACCTCTTACATTCAACAAGGCTGTTTTTCTTAGTTCCTGAAATTTTTACATTTTGGAGATACAAGCAAGGACATACTGTGCTTTCATACCCAGCAACACTCACTCACACTTTCTATCTGTCTGTCTTTTCTTCTTTCTTTCTTTGTCTTTCTTTCTTTTTCTATCTTAACCTCTCTCTCTCTCTCTCTCTCTCTACAAGGTACCTCTGCAGGCTGCAGTCTTGTGAATCCAATGAATTATACAGAGAGAAAGAGAGTCAAGCCCTCAGTCTTAGTGTGGGCACAGAATGTACAGTACAGTCAATCGACTGAGAGGAGGAGGCCAACCTGGGCAGAATCAGGCTTTGAATACATTTCAAACAAATGAAATGAAGAAATATGACAACGGCTAAACTTATATTACTTTGGATATGAAGACTCAAGCTCAGTGGGTCTTGCAAATTAAAACTAAGCATTTTTAGACATATTTTGGCACTTTTCAAAGACTATGCCTGTGGTCCTTTTTTACCTTTATTTATCCAGGAAAGATTAATTGCTCTTTCTCCACACTCACAGTTATATTATATACACTCACACCTGGAAACTGACTGGTACAACCACAGTCTTCCACCAAGCAGCTCCCCTGGATCACTTAGGAGTCAAATGCCTTGCTCAAAAGCACCTCAAAAAGTAATGCTTCTCACCAAAAGATGCGTCACTACCCATCAGCCCTCCACCAGGGTTACAACTACCTCACCAAAACATGACTTTTCAACTCTTCAATACTGAAACCCATTCCTTTTCTTCAAATTCAGCACTCAAAAACGTTCCTCTCTTTGTTAAATGAAAGCACATTTCATGATGTAATGGAGGTTATTTTCTCTACAAGAAAATACTCATTCTAAGAATCCAACATTTTAAGGCTGTTCGGCGTCATTCAATATCATTTGATGCTGTGAAATCAGTATCAATACCACAAATCAATAAAATAGTCTTTAGTCAAGTTTCCCATTCTGAGTTCTGCATGGCAATGCAAAAGTGGTATTTCATAAAAACCATTTGAATTCCAAAGCACCACAAATGGCCTGTAAATTTGTGTTTATAATCCTTAGGCGTGGTTAGTAATCACACGGATATGAGGCAAATCAACTCTGCATCAATGGTAATAATACTACTGATTAGCTTGTTTTATATACCTGTTTCAAAAGAATGTTATACATTCAATAATGCCAGGTAAGAAAGAAAAGGGGAAAACAATCAAAAAGAAATACAACTAGGTTAAATAAACACAGTGCATAAGTAACTCCATACACCCATCTGAAAATGTGACTTTTACAAAGAGAGATACTGATTTGGCTAGCTTCATCTGGACCAAATTTCTGATTTATAGAAAATACAGAAAATACAAAGAATAGGCTACTTACAGCACTCTCTCCCTCTCTCTCTCCCAGTAAGAGACTAAAAGCAGCCTTGAAGGCACCATCATACGCTTTATTAGCGTCCAACCGCACACGCACACACACACACACACACACACACACACACACACCAGCTTTCATTTTCTGTGTGATGGCTATTACAGAGTGTGCCGTTAGAACAGATAAATAGAGAGTACATGTTCTCTCCTCTGGCCGAGTCTGTTACACTCTATTGTTAGCATAGCCATTACTCTCACTCTCTCTCCCTCTCTCTCTTTATCTCTCTCTTCCTCTCTCTCTCTCTGTCCCTCTCTCTCTCTCTGTCTTTATCTCTCTCTTCCTCTCTCTCTCTCTGTCTCTCTCTCTCTCTCCCCCCTCTCTCTCTCTGTGTGTCAGGAGGGATCATGGCAGCCTGGGGGATGTGGTGCAGAGCGGTTGCTGCTTGGTGGCTTATCGGTCTAAGTCCTTCCTCTAAGGCCGATGTGACAGGAGAGAGGGCAAGACAAGGGAAATGCAAAGAGAGATGGAGATTGGAAGCACAAAACAAAGGGAGAAAACAAATTAAATCACACCCCACTAATACGCACACAGAAGAACACAGTTAGAGTTAGAGAAGAACACAAAGGAGGTCAAACTTAGAAGATACACAACTTTTCGAGGCAGCAAAGTGTATTTTAAGTCCCGCCTTCCTGCCCCTGAGTTGCAAATTCATGCCCCAACAGTTGTCACTCATCTTGATGATCTGTCTGATGAACTCTGGGATAATGTAGGACTGCTCGCTTGCTGTGTAGAAAATGTAGCAAACTGGCTAGCATGCTACACCCATCTTCTCAGCCCTTTCATCTCCTTCTGATAGCGGCAGCACGAAAAGCAATGCCGATGTTCACCCGTGATTTTGAACCGGCCTTGTTTGCCGCATGTTTAGCTTCGCTGTACTTTCTGTTTTGTACAGCTTTCTGCCATTGTTGTTGTTGCGATTATTTATTTGCGCTGTAGCTGCTAGCCTAACCCGGGAGCGTGTCTATGTTCCTTCAGCCCTATGTTCCCTCAACCCTATCCCAACTTCTGACAGCCTTGACCGCAAGCTTGCTCTAACCTTAACCTCAGTGACCTCATGCCTCAACCACCTCATCTGCCCTGGAACCACTCGACCGCAAGCAATCCTAACCCTAACCTCAACCATACGAGCTCCTTGCCTAAACACATAGGGCTGAGGGAACATAGGGCTGAGGGAACATAGGGATGACCCCACTAAACCCAGCTCACCGCTAACACCACCCACAGCCAATGATGTGCGCCCCAAATCGTCCCAAACATCATTGAAAATTGCAGTCAAACAGGGGGATTTAGGCACGTACACACAGGGTCACAAGCAGAAACAGACTAATAACGTATAATATACCTGATTCATTTATTATTTTAAAGTGAAAAAGTTGCATATTGCAGCTTTAACATTCTAAAGCACAAACCCTGTAACCATGAAAGTGTGGATACAAATCCAGCTATCATAGTCATCTCCTCTCTTTCTCTACCTTTTTTCACTGTATTTTAATGCAAGTAATAGAACAGTAACACTGTTTTTTCTGATACAAGACAGAAAAGGAAGTGAAAGTGTTTTAGAGGGAAGCTGAGAGGGGAATACAGCTCAATTTTAGATTTCACTGTCAATCTGTGGAGGGACATCGGAAGGCCTAAAAATAAAAGACAGAAAAGGAAGTCTGAGTGTTTTAAATTGAAACTGAGAGGGGAATTCCACTCAATTTACCTTTTTAACGTGTTATTCCTTTGGTTTACAATAGTCTAATCAATAGGCTTTTAATGAAACTTGAACTCAACTCAACTCTAATTAGCGGGAAATCAGATGACAAGACTCCAACATGTGATGGTCTGCTGACGAGGGATTGGGAAACTGACTTTGTGGACCTACAGCACACAGTGAGACAAATGAGCTTTATATTACTGTAGCGGCATCAGTTCTGTGCCAGAATATGTGCTTTTCTCACCTAAACATCCTCCTGCGGTCACCTTTTTGATTTTCAGTGGTTGTTTACATTGATGTGACATCGTCAATTAGAAAGACAGACTTCTGTTTTATCGCTGCTGGCTGAACAGTTCTGCGGCAGAGGGGATAAAAAGCTGAAATTCTTTGGGATTCCCCTTTAACCTTGAATTTACTGAAACTATTACCAACCAATTCTAAAGAACACCACACTGAACACAACAAATTATTAGGATGTGCTTGTTGAACTGGCGTCTTACTAAACACCCATGTCATAATATGAGAAGCAGCATCTTGAAATCATTTCATGAGAATGTTTAAGTTATGTAATTGTTATGTAAAAAGACTGGTAAGATGACAACATCACTTTAAAAGAGAGGAATCAAGCACAATGTGCCTTTTATGTGGAATAAAAGGTGAAAGTTTTAGTCTGATTCCCCTCAACTGACACCAACCATTTACTTTAATTCTATTATTATTCTATTTTCATTCTAACTGTTGATTGTTTTGTTTGTTTTTGTTTTTTTGTTCCAATTGTGAGAGCCTAGCTTGGCATACGCCCTTATTTTCCTCTTCAAAAAAAGCCACAACAAAACAACTCACTTTAGGAAAGATCCTGGGTTATATAAGGGTCTAAATTTAGGTTACAGCTGAATTGACTTGATGCTCTATGCAGCTTTTAAAAAAGTTATTTGTTTTTTTGGAGGAGACATTATTCTAACTGTCAATATTAAAAGGGAAAATCCTCCCTAAAACACTAATACTGATAATAAATCAGCTATTGGTGATGTATCTTGCATTTCTGGGCCCATTTTGTTGTTGTGGTGGTGTATTTGTTGTTGTTGTTGTTGGTGGTGGTGGTGACGTCACAAGATATTTCAAGAACAGCTACAGTGGAGTTTGATGTTGACTATCAAACATCAAATGCAGCCACAAGACAATGCATTTTGAGTGAGGGGCACAACTCACTTTTTCTCGACTGGATAAACTATCGCTCTACTGTCGCTCCTGCAATTGCTGAATACAGCAAGTTCAAATTTTCTGGGGATTGTTGAAAGTCTTTCTGGGAAATGTAGGAAATTAATAACTGAAGTAGAAATAGATGAGGCACTACTGGCAGGTTGAGGGAAGGTGGGTACACCAAAAAGGTAAATTACAACTTCTAATCACAAGAGTATCCAAGGGTGAATTTTTCCTTTAAATATCAACATCAAGATTTGGCTTTCATATTAAAACTTCCACTACTGGATGAAGATTTAAAAACATTTGAAGTTGAAAATGCGGTGAAGCAGTGAAGACCCTCTGCCTCTGAAACCACTTGTGCTCCTGCCTGCATAGCATCAAATCCCAGCTAAATTTACTCTTGTCTCCCTCTGTGCCCTCCTAGTGTCTCCATAAATAAAACATACTAAGGTGCGTGGCCTCAAAATAAAACAATAACACATTAAAGCAGCATAAATGCCTATCCTCAATGTCTGTAAATCAGAGGACGGAACGAGCTCGACTGCTGGGCCATCTAGATTTGATGAGACTGCGGGAGACAACGCTTATTCAGCTAGATGAGCCATTATCGCCAAGGCAAACACAAAGCCGGGGGCAGACAGAGCCGGCTCAGCAGACAGACCAAACTCAGCTATCTGGATGCCTGAGTCTTCTTTGACCTCAATTTCAACTTGCAAGTCAGGATCGACCTTGAGCGCCGGTCGAAGAGCAGTAATCACTGGGCTTGATAGCTTGGCCTTGAATGCGAACTCTGCTAAGTCATCACTCCTTTCAGCCATTCAGTCAGTCAGATACCCAACCAGCTAAGCAGTAAGCCAGCCAGCCAATCAAACAACCAGTAACAAGGGGTTAAGCACTAGTGTACTAAACACACTGCCTCACCTCACTTTTCCCATCCTAGTCTCTGCCACAACTAAAAGTCGTTGCTCTCCCACTACCCCGTGTCAGAACTGCTATAAATCTGCTCTCACACAGGAACTGAAAAATGTCCTATATATGACACACTGTGAAAGCATACACCTTATAATGGGAAGGTAAAGTGTTCAGATGAATTGATGATCAATGTGACCCGAAGCAGCCAGAATAAGGCACACTGCACATCCATCACTCATCATATAATTTCTATATCAAAAGTCCCCATGAAGTCGCATGGAGAGCGTGATTTGCTTCTGTGCATTGACGTATTTCCGAATGTAACAGAAACATGTAATAGAAAGTTAGGGCGGGAAGCATCGGCGGGAGGGATTTATTTGAATATCGCAGAAGTGGACGCTCAGATCAAACATGGACAGCATTCTACACTCACACTTTTGGTGAAGCGCAGCCAAAAACACTCCTTCGTCCCATGCTGCTCGCTGAACTGAGCTACATGCTAGACAAAAATAGCAGAGGATGGGGGGGAATAATTCCAACGGTTATCAAAATTTCATTGGATGAAATTTTTGTATACACCCCCGAGTGCAGGATGAGTCATCAACAGAAATGTGCTGTTTAAATGTTTTTGTCTTTTTTTTGGCCTGTATTGGTGTATAGGTGTACACTAAGTTATTTTTCATTTCATGGGGTCTTTAACAGACATTCCTCAAAGTTATCTACCATCCACCTCACAGCCAAACCTTTGCAAACATGAATGAAATGGTGAAATATCAAAACTCTTCCAGGGACTTTGACATGCAGAGATGTGTAAACACAGCCTGACCTCAGCCACCGCCACCAGCTTCCAGCACAAGCTCCGCCTACAGCAGCCATAGTTCTCTATAACATCCTGAAGCGATGAACCACAAGCCCCCCCACCCCACCCCACCCTCCAACCCTCTCCCCCTATACACCACCCAAACCCCATACTCTTGCTTTGACCTGGTGACCCCGCAACCCATCAACCCCACAGTCTAACCCTCAGTGATCAGGAGAAGGGGGCGAGTTGGAATACCACTAGAAATAAACATGATATTCTCAAATCCTGACGAAAATGAAGAAAATAACAAATAAACAAAGACAATCACATAGTTGAACCCTCTGCCCCCTCCCCCCCATCCGATGGTAATCCCCAGCCCAATACCAGTGCCAGACACCAGGCCAAGCCCCCAAAAATACCCCTTTACCCCCCATCAGACACTACACACATAAACACACACAGGATAACACACACACACACACAAGCCATGCCACACACACACACACTCATCAGCCACACTACACACACCCCTAGCAGATTACCTCCACTAAGCCTGAGTTTTGACAGGCTCTTCACCGGGAGCCCCCCCACCCCCCATGTGTGTGTGCATGGGTGTGTGTGTGTGTGTACGGTGTGTGTGTGGGTGTGATAGAGTGACAGAGAGAGACAGAGAGAGAGAGAGAGAGAGAGGTAACCTGGGGATTA
The DNA here is from genome assembly GCF_048128805.1 of Centroberyx gerrardi. NCBI lineage: Eukaryota > Metazoa > Chordata > Actinopteri > Beryciformes > Berycidae > Centroberyx > Centroberyx gerrardi. The sequence continues at coordinate 9,792,141 of NC_136007.1, read as the reverse complement.
AATATTCTTAGCAGGGGGTTATTTTTGGAGCAGGCGGGACAAAACGGATGGGAGCTGAACGCAGACACGCACACACACACACCACACACACACACACACACACACACACACACACTCCCTCGCTCCCCATGCCAGTGGATTGTGGTTTGTTTGGGTTGGCCCTGGGCAGCGCTGGAGACGGCTCTTCCCCTCAGCCCACCCCTGCACGTGCTCTTTCACACTCTCTCTCACACACACACACACACACACACACACACACACACATACAGAGGGGGAAAAAATAGCCTGTTTCTGTTTTACTGTGAACGCATACTGTAAACACAGATAGGGGGTGAAGTGGCTCAGTGAGACAATGTGTTATATTATTAAATTATGTATATAATGGCTTGTGACTGGAAAGCCGCCAGTTCAAATCCCCGGACCGGCTGGGAAAGTCTGGGTGGTGGAAGTGAACTTCCTTTCCCCAACAACTGCTGCTGGAGTGCCATGGAGCCAGGCACTTAACCCCTAACACTGTTGCTATTAATAAGAATCAAGGTGGGGACTCGAGTCACAGTTTTAATTGGTTGAGACTTCACTTGATGCATGAAGAGAATACTTGAGGCTTGACTTGGGTTCTGGTGATGTGGGACTTTGACTTGCAGTTTGATGACTTGAAAGGTTTCTAAAGTATTGACAAAAGATCTTATGTCTTATGTCAATGACTTAGATTGAAAGTTTTGAGATTTGTTCCACCAGACGACTGAATTTAAATTCTGTTTTCTGAATTTGTATGGAATGATTTAATTTATTGAAGCTGAAACTGATTACAAAAATCAAACTCATGATGCACTTAACAAGTTTTTATCCTATTAAAACAACATTGCATTGAAAAGTCCTAGATATTTAGTTTTCTTTAAGATGTTAAATTGATACTGGACTCTTGATTTGTTCTGACTTGACTTGCTGTTCTACATTTAGACTTGGGACTTGTGCCTCAAGACTTGCGACTCAAGAAAAGTTGACTCTGATAAGAATGTGTTAGTCAACTTGCCTGGTTAAAAAAGGGTTCAAGAAATCATGTTGAATGTAAGCATGCTGGGTAAATACTGTCGGCTCAAATCACACCTCACTGAATGTGTTAACGTTCACAGCTATTCCCAATATGAGCTCATTTCCCCGTTAGAGTCATACTCAGGATATGCTATTTATATGCATGTTCACATTAATATCACAAATCTCCCTGTGTGTATTCACAAACAGAATATTCTGGATATTAACATGGATTGGAAAAGCCAACAGTAAACAGGATCAGGTTAATACATATTCAGCGTCCTGGATAAACACAGTAAATCCCAGCAATCTCATTCAGGTTCCTCATAATCAGAATAAACCTTTATCCGAGTTATTATAAGCAAAATTTAGATAGTAACAAATACTCAAAAACTCAAATATCCCAAATAGCAGCTGGATATTAGAGCACATAAACACATTCCCTGACAGTTTCAGGAGATTTTCGGATTTTTCTATATTTCTCTAAACTTCTAGAGAAGATTCTCTTCATTACACCAGAGAAACAACGCTTGAAACGCTCTCATCTCCTCATCTGTCCACAACTTGTTCAAATAATTTCCCATTCCCTCTTCGCCGTTTTCCTTCCTTCCTCCAACGGATGTACAGACATCAATAAAAGTATCAGATATCATGCCTTTAATGGGCTATTAGGGTAATTAGGGTATGTTTGCAGGTTTGATGACACTACTTGACAGCAGAAGGCAGCCAAGGCGATAGCGGGGGGACTGATGACACATTGTCGATTACTTGATTACTTTGCTTCGGCATTATATATTTTTTTATTCTCTCTTTCTTGTATTTGGCAGCCAGCACAAGCTTCTTTGGGAAATCTAGCTTTTTGTGCAGATGTCATTGGTCAGTATCAGTGGTCACAAATATCCAATGGACATTTTTTCCCGCGGTACTTGCAAAAACTAGATGGGGGGGTGGGAGAAATTTACAGGCACCTGGATCCAGTCCTGCTTGAAGCTCACTGGCTTTCGCTTCACTGCGTCAGGTGAATTTCTTGCTCACCTCTTTGCGATTGTCCCGTTGCTAAGAGTCTATTTCGCTCTCTTTGCCTCCTTCCATTGACTTTCTCACCACCTCGATTTTTTTTTCATGCCCAGTCTGAATGTCGGATAAGACTGCTGACTCTCCACCAGACAGGACAGCCACACTGTCGCTTTCACCGTAAAGTGGGTCTTACTGTGATTCTCAGAAGTGCTCTTCATTTGTTCTACCTTTTTCCTCTCTATCTTTTTCTCTCACTCCCTTTCTCATGGCAGCCTCTATCTCTCTCTCCCTCTCTCTTGCTGTCTCTCTCTCTCTCTCTCTCTCTCAGTCAGACTGCTGACTCTTCACTACACAGGACAACAGTACAGTAATAGACAGAGAAAGGGCGCGCCTCAGCCCAGGTCAGTGCATTGTGTTTAATAATTCAGTATATCCGCTCCTCTCTGAGGCCATTTTGCATTCATCTACAGCCCAGTTGCTCATATATCATAAATAGAAAATAAACACTGTTTGTCTGAGCATAATTTCATGATTTCAAATACAATCTGGCCCAAATGGAGCTGAATAAAGGCAATCATCAACGCAATACACCTGAAATATTGAGGGAATATTGAGGGTGTTTTGGAATAAAATCTTGCTGTATGTCTGTCTCAGTGTAACCAATACTACAACCATAATCTAACAACTACTAGTAGTTTTACTAGTACTTTTCTGGGTCCAAGTATTACACTGGCCTACTATGCCTGTCTGGAATTGATGGCCGGCATGATTACTTCACCACAGTCGGGGTTTGCTCATGCCTCTGCGTTATAAAAATAACACAACCTCTGGCAAAACGCATTAAAAAGGCCTGGCCCGGATAACGGTCATGTCTGCTGCGGCACACACAACGAAACAATGAGAGAGACGGAGAGAGTTAAGAGTCTGCTGCATTTCATTTAATACGCGCTCCCTCGCTCATCCCCCCTCTCTCCTTTTCCTCTGGTAGCCAAAGTCAGGTTTCTCTGCAAGCACTCATCCTATTTTAATAACACAAAACAGGGAGAGTCACTTCAGATTTTTTTATGTCTAGGTAAATGGGACAGAGACGGGAGGAGAGAGAGGAAGGGTAATTGACATTTCAGTGATGGAGTGAGAAAAGGAAATGAGGAGGCGCAGGAGGAAGAGAAAAAGAAGGTGAAGGAGGAAGACGCGAGCGTGCAAAATGTGCAGAAAAGCTGCGAAAAGGAAAGAGGAAGGGGAAGAAGGAGGAGGAGGAGAAAGGGAAAGTAGAAGCAGGATCATTGTTTTGGGAGGTCAAATGTGTCCTTCAGTGTCAGACTGACTGAACACAATGAGAACATAAAAGACTCTTGCTCTCCATTCATTCTGTTTAAAATATCCTGTTACCAGATTAAGCCGTGATAAAGAGTCTTTTCAAGGTGAAGAGCGTGATATTGACATTTAGGTTTTACATGTTAATCATTAGCGGACGCTCTTATCCGAAGCGAATTGCAAGAAGTGCAGCAGGAGAATAAGCTTCAATTCCTAGATCTCCAACATTACAATCAACCAACAGGAGAAAGTGCAAAGATCCAAACCGCAGCATCCAGACAATAGATATAACAAATATTCCTCTTTCCCAAGAGTTTTTATGTTTGACAGAGGAGTGCCGGGGAAAGGAATAAGAGTCAGGCAGAATTTTTTTAATAATAGGACAGGAACAAGATCAGGTGCTGGTAAAAAAGATAGGTAAGGGAGAGAAGGATGTGATTTAGGGAGAGTGAAGGAGATTAGGGGACAAGGGGGATAACAATAGGGATGGGTATCGTTTAGATGTTGCCGATACCGGTGTTAAAACGATACTTTTAACATGGTACTGGTGCCTAAACGGTGCCTAAACGGTGCCTGAACCGATGCCGATACACTAAAGAAAGAAAAAAGTATTTTTTATTGCAAAGGCAAATAAATTTAACAATATATTAACTGTTAACTGTCTCAATTATGAAATAAATTAAGAAATGAGGCACCGAAATCTTCATTGCAATTCGGTCCGGGAGACACCGGCCATATGGGAACTGGTGCCATAGTGGTACCAGGTTTCAGTACCCTAGATACAAAATATCTATTGAAGAGATCAGCTTTCAATTCTAGCCAGAAGATGGGGAATTGATATGTGGGACATTTCAGTGTTTTCTGAAATCCAACAAAGAATGAATTTGTATGGAAAGAATAGTATTAAATGTCACTTTTTCCCATCTCCTGGACACAAAACCATGTCTTCTCCTTGTTTCACTGTTTCCTGGAAAGAGGCTAAAAATGAACATCATGCTTCCTTGATGGGTCTAGGCATGCATTGTGTTTCTGAAATCCAATGAAGAGTTTTGGAAACTCCTGGAAACAAAACGCTATATTCTCCTTGTTGCAGAAACGAAGGCTTCACCTTTCCCTGAAAAGGAGGCTAAAAGTGAACATCAAGAGCTTAATACAGAGTCATGCAATGTGTTTCTGAGACACAACAATGAATGAGTGTGTTGAATGTATAGTGATTTATTACGAATCTTCCTTCCTGGACACAAAAAGCTGATTTCTTTGTGCGAGCCACAGTGACGAAGACTCCAGACTCACAGTTTGAGGTTAAAGAGAGGTTAAAACTAAACGTGCCTGATATGGAGAAATCCAACAAAGAAGAACTGTGTTGTGGGGTGCTGAGGTGCAAACCGCATACAACTCAGTCAGTTCAACTTCAGCACATGACCTTTGTCACATGTCATCCTCTCCCTCTCATTTCTGTTATCTAATAAGGCAGAAAGGGCCTAAGATATAATTAAAGGAAAATCCCGACCTCAGATACTCTTGCACTGCTATATATCATCAATCTGTGATGTTCAATGCATTCCAGGAGTTGTTTTGTGATGAAGAGTTGTAATTTACTTTGTTGGTGAACCCACTTTCCCTCAAACTGCCCTCTACTTGAGTCAGTGATTTCCTACATTTCCCAGAATGCCTTTCAAAAAACCCAGAGAACGTGCATTTTCTGATGAATCTTCCTCATCTGGATGCATTGTTTATCATTGGGAGTCACAGTGAAGAGGGCTCCCAAACTTCACAGGATTCACACTTCCGTGAAAAGAGGTTTTAAAATGAATCCCTAGAGCATCCAAGGTGTTTCTGAAACACAACAAAGAATGACTGGATTCTCTCCAGTATCACAGACAGTATCTTCCTTCCTGGACACAAAAACCTGTTTTCACCTGGCGAGCCACGGTGCAGACGGCTCAGTTCCCTGAAAAGAGGAACTACAAATTAACACCAAACTTCTGGCTTCGGACTTCTGAGCAACACTGGCTCCTCTTCCCATCGCTCTGACTCAGTTTAAGGGCTGTGATGTGGGAGGAAAATAGTTATTTTATCAACAACATGTGTCAGCATGTGTGTGTGTGTGTGCGTGCGTGTGTGTGTGTGAGTGTGTGTGTGTGTGTGTTTCTGCCCGATTTGAGCCACACCTGTGGCTATACTTCTGTAAAGGTTGGTAAAACTTCAACCTACCACGTTCAAATTATACTGCTGAATATGACATCTGTAGCAAGCCTGGGCAGCGAGGTGTTCCGTAAACACTGAGACACACACACACACACACACACACACACACACACACACACACACACACACACACACACACACACACACAAGGCCTAAGGTTTCTTCTTAAAGAATAGTGATTCCAGAGCCACACCTTCTCTCCACCGCAGGCTGAGAGTTTCTAGTTCATTATCACACACATCTTGAATCTTGCGACTGACAGCTCAGCACTGCAGGCTAAAGAGGGAACGACAACCTGGAGGTGAAGAGTCAGAGGTGCAGTCTCTCTCTCTCTATCGCCTGTTTTTCCTAAAAGAATACAAAAACAACTCAACACAGCTCTTCCTTTTATCACCCATGGAATTCAATAATTAACCTAAGTGAGTTTCCTCTTTGAATACCATGCAAAATATCACACAAACATATTTTCCTCCCACATCATCGTCAAACCACGCAATACAAAGTCCTTCAGGTCTTGTGACAGTTTATGGACAGCCAGCAACAGTGTCCTACACAGCTGCAAGGTCTGTGTGTGTGTGTGTGTGTGTGTGTGTGTGTGTGTGTGTGTGTGTGTGTGTGTGTGTGTGTGTGTGTGTGCATGCCCACTGTGGCGCTGAAAACATGCTTTCACACTAATCTAATAAGTGAGGAGGTGGGCTACCTTTGATTGGCCAGATCTACAGAGACAAAACACACACACACACACACACACTCCCATGTATGTAACCTTTGACCCTAACTAGGGGCCTGCTAGCAGCCAAATTAGTGAACAAAGCAGCAGGAAAGCAGGGAGAGCAGGAAAGAGTAAGAAGTGGGGGTTCAACTGTATAATACGAAAACATTTATTGAATAGATATTAGTCTGGATTAAGATTCCCAAAGGTTTTGCTTCATCCAAATTCTCAAATCCCTTCCATCTACTGTGTACGCCAAGCCTGCCATTCACCAACATTGCCAAGACTCAGTTCAGACTCATAGCCTACAGTATGTGGATATGCCAGGAAACCAGACTGCAGTTTGCCAGCCATCTTGCTGTTTTGGATTTTAAAAAAGCAAGCTTGGGTTTTAGAATGTCAGATCACTATGAACAAAAAGTTTATGAGTTAGTTTTTCTCATGATGGTTTTTATTAGGTGCGTTACTGCTGACCGACTGAAAAATCCAGCTTCCTGGACAGACACCAGCCTTTCTCTCTCTGTGTGTTCGCCCGGTCCCATTTATATTTCAGCTGATTTTAGGTTGAAGTCCAGGAACAAACTTGACACTGAGGCTGTATCCCACAGGCTGCTGGGTGTGGGCCGGGTCAGGTAATTCACCACCGCACTCCTTCTGGTGTGAAAACAGTTCAAATTAAACAATTTGTTCCATAACCACCGCAGTAAAAACAGGTTTTTAAGCGGCTGTGAAAAGCGCAGCTCCTCTTTTACGAGCGAACGGTAGCAATCAGATAACCCTGAGCAGACAGTTATAAAGAGCATTCCTCACAGTTCCCTTTCCCCTCTCTCTCTCTCTCAGCCTTATGATCTCAGGAAATACAGGCACTCTGATCAAATCAATGTGGAGCTGGCTCAACTGCAAAACATGTCCAACTTAACACGTCCTTTACTGTCATATTTACTCCTGAACTTGAACTCTTTACTCTTTTCTTAGAACAAGTGAACAATTCTGCCGAGTTTTCTAGAAACGCCTCTATCGTTAAGGGAGAATCAGGCCGATCGCTCCAGCAGTATGAAGAAACTGCTGCTTGATTTCAAGAACATTCTTGAAACAAGTTGATTTACATTGGAAACAAGTGAAATTATCTCATCCCAATGGCAGAAACTGCTTCACTTGGTTTAAGAAAAACAAGATTTTAACACTCAATGCTATGACTATGAATACGTGCCTATGAGTTGTTAGGATGGATATTTTTTCAGTGCAGTTGAAAAGGAACAAAGTACACATAGTCATGTGGAACAAGGTGTAGTAAGGACGAAGATGCATGTGACCTTATGTGACTCTAAACTGTTTTTTTCCCCCAACTATTATTGATCCAGGGAAGGGTTTCACATTTTCTTTTTCAACACCAACAGTGCTTCACATTCACATCTGGGAGAAACAGCAGGTTTGAATGCCAGTTTTGTGCATCACAGCACCCAAAATTAATCTAAAACTGAAATTTTCTTGGGTGGTATTACACTACCAGTCAAAAGTTTGGACACACCTGATTGAATGTACTATGTTTTTCATTCTCTTAAAGCCATTTTGATCTAAAGGCTTACGCTTAAAATGCTTTAAATTAGTTTCTTGGACAAATATAAATAGTGAAGTTGATGCCTATGTATGAATTTCTTTCCAAAGCCTTTGCCTTTCCATCAAGGCAAAGGGCGGCTACTTTAAAGAATCTAAAATATAAGATAGTTTTGACTTGTTTACCACTTTTTTGGTCAAATAACCAAGTCAAATAAAAATTGTCTCAACATACTCCTTAAACATACTTCTCTAACTTATACAGCATGAG